>NC_083765.1:30873203-31110703 GCF_963514075.1 Conger conger
CACCATTGCAATGCCTATGCCACATGCTCTTAATAGAATGAAAAAGGATAAAGACAAATAGACAAAAAGTTCATTTCTGGAGCCTCAGCTAAACGAACCTCAATCCAGCTCATAGGATATGCATAAATTGAGAGCTTTTGAATTGCTCCAGCATTCTTGGCATTATGCATATGTGTTTAATGTTGTCACAATGAATCAACTGGGTCCTCTCTCAAGACTCGACGAGGTATTGCTAATTATTGGATCAGAGCTGGGGTGTTTTGGTTTGAGTTTTCTTATTTAAAAAACAGAGGCTAAAAACTGCAACTGTTCCAATTTAGGTTCAGAGGGAGTCGCAGGGCCATCTATCAATAAACCCTCAAGCCATCCTCCAGCTCGCTTGATTTAATTAAAGAACCAGACGTGTCCCTTCGGTGCATCTTTTTCAGGAGAGGAAAATGGAACAGAACAGAGCAAAAAGCTCCTGGGTACCCGACCAATTATGCAGAATCTTGATGCTCAGCCATTTATTTCACTTTAATCAACTAACACCAATGTAGGAAAAACACAAATTTCCCTGATACATGCTTCTCCTGAGATAATCTATTCAAGAGCAAATCTACTTCACTGAAAACCTGATGGTTTTTATTCAGAAATAATCATTTACAAGAAGCCTCCTTTCTGCGTTTTTGTGAATTTGCTAGTGTTGAGTAACACAGCCAAAGGAGCAGCTGCTATTGTAAGAGCCATAAGACAGAGCACATTAGCAGGCTGTTTATCCTGAAGCCTCACAGTGATTTCAGTTTATACTGGTCAGGACTAAGGGGCTTCTAGTTTTGCAGGAAAGGACCAGTTTCTAACCCAAGATAAGAAAGCTAATCATATGGAGGAGGTACACACTTTTCCTCAGGAAAATGATTCTAATGGTTTCCCAGCAGGAGTTACTGGATGTCCAAAAATTCTAAACCTTACCCACAGCCAAGGCAGCTTTGGACCATGAATTTTTCCACATCGCTGCACTTACTCTGATACACTGTGACACAGTGCACATATCACTATTTCTCATTTTAAGCACCCAGGATTATTCAATTGGTGCTTAATCATATTAATGACCAAACAAACACAATTCTTAACCCACATCAATGGCCATTTCAAGCCATGCAACATGACTCATGACTGAAAATGGCATTCACTGAGAACAATACTTACCCTGGATAAATCACTCCACTTAATGGACACTGCATGGCATTACATATTCAATTCTTCAAACATGCAGCCCAAATCTTACATAGCCCACTGAAACCATTGCCATTTCTTGCTGTAATATTAACTTGCTATACATTGAAAAAGGATGGGTTTTAAGGTGGACATTTAAAACTATTCTGTAAATGCATACCAGTCACACAGAGCATTTAAAAAATGCAGTAATTTGTTTTGGTTAATAATGCAAAGCAGTAATTAGTTAAATTAAAGTGACTTAGTTTCTCTTACCATTGTTCAGATGTACGCCGTTTTCATCCTCTGTCCTGTACCTGCAGAAAAGTGGATCTTTAACATCTATGTGTACAGTACACTTCCTGCAAGAAGAGCTGGGATGCTGTCTGTGACAGTCAACATATAACCACAAATCTTTTGGCTATATTCATACCACAGAGGTACAGGTCTCAAACAGAATACACACTTCTGTGGTATTCTGCAAAATAATCAAATGGCTCTCTCGCTAGTGAACTGCTGGTTCTGACGCTAGTGAACTACTTCAGCATCTTTGTGAAACATTGGTCCGCAGACAGCTGCTACCGATGGTTGATTCTTGCTTTCTGGGGCTTTTGAGCATTAGGGGAGGAGGGAAAGTAATGGTAGTCACCTGACGCAGTCTCCTGGATCTTCTCCCTCTTCCGCTTCTTCTTCTTTCCCTATAAAATATCCAGGTGAACGCTTAAAGTGTGGCTCCAGCACTCACATTCACTAGACCACTTCCTGCTGTTTGCCATGGTTACCTGCCCCCTGCTGGACACCCCAGGCACTGACACCGTGGCATTTTGACTCCTGACTTCATTGGAAAGAGTGAAGAGACAACAGCCCTTGTGAGCTGACTCTGAATCTGTGTACATTTCTTTTCCGAACAATTGTTGTTGTGATTAGCAGTGGAGTAGCTGATCTTGGGTCAGTGCTTATCGGAATAATGCCCTGAACACAGAGTTTTTTTTACCTTCAGCGCTCTATTCTGACATCAGACTTGACCTATTTAAACACCCTATGCAACTGAAACACTCCACACAGCTATGCAACTACGACTGCCAATATTAACCACCATAACAAAAAGAGCAGGAATGGTTCTAGCAGCCTGTCTAATTTATTCTGGATTTACAGCTTACTGCAATCCACAGGGAATAACTATAGGTGTAGATAGGAGTATACAAAGTCATGTTTAGTAAAATACGAGGCATGGTTTGGTCTCCTGCTGCAAATTCTGATAATCCACTTATTCTGGAGTTAATCCGTGTTGCTGTTGCGGTCCTCATCAGACAGTGAGAGTGGCAGGTTCGTACTGTGTACAGCAGTACTGAACCGTGCAGTGTGCCGTATGAGAGCACCACCAATACTGTCCAGTTTTGTTGCTAGGCAATCACATTCAATAAAAAGAGCTGCTTCTCTGAGTTCATTTTTGGCTGAATTGTACAAAACACAAAAGGGAAAAATATCAAAATGTATAATACATCAAAGTGAAACATTGTTTTTGTCTTTCCACATGGCTGTTTTATGAAATACTTCATAAATCATGTCCTGCCCAGCAGACTCCAATGTCTGGATGTTATGGAAATATGGAGAAAAAAAAATGCAAGTACAATAGTTGATCGTTTTCCTTTTGTCATTCAGTGAGGTGAAAGTGCAACATTTTAACAAAGGTGGGAGTCAGGAGATGCCAGGGGTGTCCAAGAAGAGGCAGATAAACAGTTCAAACCACACTCTCCAATGGAATAGTGAATGTGAGTGCTGGAGCCACACTTTTAATAACGTCAGTCACTCTCACATACACTCAAACACACACACACACAGCACTCTGTCTCTTCTCTCAAATTCAGTTCTGCATGCTTTTATCTACAGGGCTAATGTTTCTGCATATGCTCACAGTTCACACACCTCTCCACTGCCGGACTGTTCTGTTCATACTTACATAATTGTCTCTGGCGGACCAGCCAGGATATAGCTGCATGTGAAGCTGTCGTTCCTTGCGGGCTAATTCATAATACTTAGCCTGCTCTTCACGAGATAAAGCGTGCCACTGTTCCGTTCCAGAGAGATTGAGAGAGGGGAAAAAAAGAAGTCAATTACTGGCATGCACTTTCAAGTTCCCTCCAAAGAGACGCGTGCTAGTGTTTTGGTGGGGAAAAATCCTTTTTAACTTCCAAATGATTTGTTTAAAAAAAGGGGGAACATGATGAAGAGATTAACAAATGCAGGGAAAACTTTGATTTCATATCAAAACACTGGTTCCAATTTAACTGAGCGATTAAAAAAAAAAAAAAAAAAAACCCAAAAGAACGATGTCAGCGAGCAATTACTCCATGCCGCCGCAAACTGCGCTTTGCTGTGGCTCTGTGTCTGACCCACCAAAGCTTCACTTAAGGCATTAAACATGTTTAGCGGTTTTCTTTTAAATTCACAAAAGAATATGTTTTGTCATTTCAAACCCACCATTATCCAGGAAGTTTTTAAGCCAATTTGAGTTTAAACGTCAGTTTGTCTACCAGTGCGTGCTCCTAATGGTTGGAGGCAGAGAAAACGCTCTTGGCTAATCCCGCCTGGCAGTCTCCTACAGAGCCGCTGACGAGGCCCAGGCCGGCAGTGCCGGGTTCGGGCAGAGACGGATCCACCCACCCTCCGTCCCAGGATCTGGTTGATGGCGGCGCTCTCCTTCAGCGTGCACTCGGCCACCACGTTGGCGCGCATCTCTTTCATGTACAGCATGAAAGCGTTCAGGGGCTTCTTGATGTGCGGTCTTTTGGGCTCCTGCTCTTTCCTCTGTTCGTGCTGGGGTTTCCTACGCAAACACAAGAGGAGAGACGACAAACTGAAAATGTCAAAAAAACAAATAATCACCACGGCAAACAATGGCTATTGTGGGCAGGGTGGGGGGGTGGATGTGAGGCGGTGGTTCTGCCGTGGCGACAGTAATTCTGGGCCCTGTGTGAGAATGCGCCTCACTTCCTCCAATGCGTGAGAGCTCCGTGGCGCTAGCTACAAGCCATGTGTCACCCTTTAATTGCGTGCAGTTGTGTGCCTTCATGCAGAGAGATTACTTCAGCAGTAATGGCAACCAAGTTTTTTTCCCAGTCGCGCTGCCAGTTGCTCATTGGTTTTAAGTGCCCTTGGTGAGAGAAGGTCTCTCTTCACCCATATCTCTGGGACAGCTTTGATTGCTGCCTGTGGGTAAATGAAGCGCAGCCTGTTATCGGCTGTGTGGAGCGGCTGCACTTATCTGCTGCTTCTATCGCGGTGAGGAAAGTGCAGGTCCTGCAATTTGTTCGGCTTCAGTCTAGCTTTTACACACTTGGGCTCAAATGTACAAAATTACAACACACAATTATGCAGTCTAACAGTAACTATTGCTTGTATGTGTGTAGATGAGCGTGTGTGCACCGTAATCAACTCAATCTACTGAACTATGTATAAAGCCAGGTAACAAACTGAAATATACTGGCACCTAACACACTCCCAACAATCATTTCCATATTGTCTTCCCATGCATGCTATGTGGACACATGAACAGATGATTTAAGTAATTTATAAAAAAGGTAAATACAAACATAATGCCAAACATTCCAAGGCTAATTAAGTTCCCGGTTGTAAAATCCAGCTATGACCTGCTTGAAATAACCAGTTATTTCAAAACATAGCTTGAGCTGGCCAAACCTTGTTGAGTGTGGAGCTGGTCTGAACTGGTCAACCAGCTACCAGCTACCAGCTGTTTCAAACCCTAGCTTGAGCAGTTTGTTTTCAGCAGGGTTGTCCTGTGCACAATTACATCAAAGTGTGGGGAACTCACATGTGCATGAGGTCACTGTCGTGGTGGGGCTCCTGCTTCACCTGGTGGTTGACGATGGCAGGGTGGGGAATGCCGGTGGCGTGGGGACCTGGGGGGCCGGGCACCATGTGATGAGGAAACCTGAGAGGGAAAAGAGTAAAGGAGTGTGGAAAAAGAGAAGAAGGAAAGAGATATTTATAGACCATGTCTCCTGGTGAAAAGACAAAAGCAATCTCAGACAATGCTTCAAAAAACTCCCAGGGAGCTACTCGTGTGTAATGAGCTCAACAAGAAGGAGGAAAAGAAATACAGAAAATCCACTCAAATGTTTCCAGTGAGTGAACAGAACGCCTTGGAACAATGTTTTCAAATGGCTAAACTATTATTAAGCTAAAGCTTTTTATTTCACATAATGTACTTTGAAGAGTTCTTATTGAAATAAATTTCTTGGTATGGAATAAAAACAAAAAAGGTGAATGAACTGTTTTTTTAAGAAATATGAGAGGGAAGAAATCCCTCTATCCAAAGAAAGGGACAGAAATAGCACTCCAAAACCACAAGTTTGAAACTCCTAGAAACAGTGGCTTACTTCACCACCAGCAAGCTGTTTCCATGCAGTACAGTAACCTGCTCTACAAAACCTGGACGTGGCTCAAACCAACACAGAGTGTGCCATTTCTACTGCTTCTGCGCCATTTCCACTGCTGCTGTCCACTATAAGAAAGACATTCCAGGTACAAACATGCATTTGGAACTGAATAATTAACATTTGCACTGCACTGAATGGTGTCATCTATCACAGGCACCTACTACACTATGCCACATTGTGTCAAGTACAATCTCCACAATCTCATCTGAATGGCTGCTAGAAACTGTTTCAAACTATGAATACTAGTCTGAAGCAATGGACATCGTGGGAAGGCCATTATAATTTAATATAGCCAATGACAGCACTCCAGTTTTGGGTTTATAGCAAAGATAGTCTTAGGTAAGCAGCCCACACCTGCTCAGACCCAAAACTGCTAAGCTACCCTAAAGGCAAACACAAGTACTGGGGGAGGAAGCAGCCTATTGGAATGGGTGGGACTGGGTGTGGCCCAGCTGAACCAGCCCACCTACCTGGCTGCACGGTGGCCGACTGGGCGGGAGACAGAGCAGTGATCCCTAAATCCACCCAAGATGGGGTACCCAGGCAGGCCCTGCGGGCTTGTGGGGGTGATAAATGCCAGCCTGCCTCCTCTCTCTCTACCCCAATTGACTGGATTCTGTCAGTCCCATTCTGTGTGGAATGCCAGTCATGGAAATCTTCAATGAGACCATTTTTCTCCAGCATGGAACAAACACAGGGTTTTTTTTTTTAGAAGAAGAAATTTTACTGAGCTCTTTGAAAAATCTAGTTGAAAAGGCACGGCCTTAACTGTGGGGGGAGGGGCCGGTGGTCTGCTTGACATGTGGCTTAAAAGCTGCAGTCAGTGAAGGCAGCCGCATGAACTGAACCTTTGCTTTTGTGCTTGAAGTGTTCCTCATTGGAGAAAATGTTTCACGTGAAAATGCTCCATGTTGCAGCCTACGCAGCTCAATAGAACGAGATGGGGAAGGTCAACCCCAGAGACTTACCATCCCAATGGTGGGGTGATCTGGCCAACTCCGCCAGGAGAGAGGGGGTAGAAGTTGGGTATGTCAGGGCCGGGGTGATGCCTGTGCATTCCTAGAGAAAACCACAAGACACCTCAGCACCACTCCTTGACCTGAATATTTTTAATACAAGTGAGCAGAAGATAGATAAAACTGTACCATCCCTTTTTAGGGGTCTCAACTCCAGAGTAAAGGTGAGAAAAGATGAGAAAAGGATGGCGACCAAGGCACTCTTAATATGGACGTGTTAAAAAGCCTTTATTGTACAGCTAATGCATAGGCAAGAAATTAAAAACAAGCACCAACACACAGGCCTTCATCAGGCTTCATCCACGTCCCAAGCCACTTAATATATGTGCTAATTAACAATTGAATTTTAGAAGAGGCAAGTAAGTAGGTCAATTCAAGATCACAGGCACAAACTGGTGTTTCTAAAATAATTTTGTATATTGTAAAGCAGGAATTATAATGATGGCAGTAAGCTTTGTTATTTTATCAATGTAAATGCATTTTCATTATAAACAGCAACGTTTTTGTTGTTGTTTTGCTTTTCAAGGGTGAAACAAAAATTTGACTCGGGTGTGAGTGTGCGGTGGAGGTTGGAGCCTGGAGGTGCCCTGGATGGTTGTTTCTGTGGTCACAGCTAACAGCTTGAGTTTTCCTCAAGTAGCACCTTTGAGGAGATATTTAAACTTATTATTAAATAATTATGTTCTTGAAGGTATGGCCACACAGTTTAAAAAAACAGTGCTGTATGTAAATGGCTTGAAGCAGCAGTGGAAAAAAAAACCCAGAGCAAAAAGTAGTTAGCAGTGACAAACAGAGAAGGAGAAGTTAGCAGTGTCAAACAGTCGAAGAATCCTTCTGCATGCAAAATGGCCGAAGGGAAATTAGAGCCCTCCTGTTTTCAGCTGATTCCCCTCAGACTACAGTGTGTGAGGAAAATCTCCACCAAATCCGATCACTGGTTAATTAAGGCTGGTTTCTTGGTACCGTAATGCTCGGGCTTGATATGATTCATTTGGCCCATGACTGTCACTCCGGTTTGCACTAAGCTCTTTGTCAAGGCCATTCCTCTGGGCTTCAAGGTCAAGAGCTTTCTGCTTGTTGTATCATCTAACTGGAAAAATAAGGTCTGCTCTGAATGGATTCATCAAACTAGCATCTCCATTACAGAGCCCAACTGCTCTAAGAAAAAGAAAAAAACTAAACCGCCTCTAGATTAATGCAGACTCATAATCCCAAATGGATCCAAGATTTGCTCTGCTCCTCTTTTCAAAGTTTAGTGAAAAAGGCCGCCCCCACGGAGAGGCGTACCAGGGGCTTTTATCTCCAAAGCCACTGTAGCAGCCCAGGGTTTCAGCACACAGAGCTAACCTCCTGCCACTAATCCCCAACTTGGGTTTCCTAGTACTCTGTTCTGGGCCCAGAAAGAGAGATGGAGTGAGAGAGAGAGGGAGAGAGGAGGAAAGAAAAGCATTTTGAAATTTCACTGCCATTCCAAGTGCAAGGCTGTAATTATTACTTTTTACAAGACAGAGTCAGGAATCTCCAGCCACCAGCTACTTTTCTGGAGGAATAAAAGATGCTCCTCGAGTTTGCTATTCCAGAGCAGCAAGATCTAAATCAGGGCACTGGATTCACTGAGCCAACTGCCTGGTTAAACAACAGTGCTTAACTTCTTAAAACTTTTTCATCCTTATTCTCTTGCTGCAGTTGCAAAATCTTTTTGGTTGTGTAGAGAAAGTAGACAGAACATGTTTGCAGAAAGAAACAAAAAGGAGAAATGAGAAAAACAGGAGTGAGTGAATGAAGGGGAAATATTTCCACCGGTCTCATTTTCATCTTTACAGGTTCCCAGTCTTCTGGCAGTTAGGCACCATGGGAGTTCATTTGCAGCTAATTCGAATGAAAGATTTATTTTAAATAGTCTCTTTGCTGAAAAAGCGTGCTACAGCCAAGGTCCTGAGGATGCTGATCGATTCTGAATGAGGGGGATCCCTCTTGAGTTCTCTCTACCAATATTCTTACCAAATCTCATACTGCGATGGCTACAGAGAATGATTAGAATATATCTTAAAGTGGAAGATTCTCTCAAAGGGATTAATTTATCTTTACAGTTAGACATGGACTCTCTCTCCTTCTTCATCTCTCTCTCTCTCTCTCTCTCTCTCTCACACACACACACACACAAACACACACCTATAAGCGTGAGAGGCAAGTCACCATCTTTTTACGTCAGATGAATGCTAAATTTAAAAGTCATTCTCTGCTTCTCAATCCCCAACCAATCCCCCAATCCCCAGTCCCCAACCAAGTTCATCTAGTTAAAAATGTCACAATGTTTTCGATTACCAAATGTAAATAATGTATAACATAATTATAATTGTGCATAGAATTGCATTTTTAGCACTAAATGGTAAAAACTGAAGTTCCATGCAATGTTCAAATTAGAATGGCAGCGAAATGCAAGATGACTTTCCAGGAAAAATACATTTAGAATTGTTATATGCACCCCTGGGAAGCACTATTGTATATGCTTGTTTACTACACTGCTTCATGGGGATTTTAATACCTCAAACTATCTTCATTGTAATATAACATCTTGTAAGGTCTTTCAGGCTTTTAAATGCTGCTATTCTCAATGTCAGCCGGAGGGAAAAGGCACATAAGGAGCTGTGTATATGCGCACATGTGTGCACACTCTCGCGTGTGTGCGTGCGTGTCTGCTAAACAATACCCAGAGTTGCCCTGAAATGCTCCACCAACTCACCTTGTGTTGTTCCAGTGCCTGTCAGTTTACCCTGACATTTACTTAGAAGAGAAAAATAAAAGGCAAGCATTGTTTGCTCAAGTGCAGGAAACCATACACACTGAAATCAGGGCTGTGTCCTGTGCCCTTCCATGTCACCCTCCCCTAAATCTCTCCCGACAAGAGATATGCTGTGCTTAACTCATGTATTAGTAGTGATGTTTACATGACAGTGATCCATGTTGACTACGTTGCATTCAGCTGCCCTTAGTATCCAAAGGAATAAATGATTAACCACTATGAATAGTGACCTTTCCATGATGTGTTTTCAAACATATAATAGAATGAATATTACCAGTAGATGCTCATCACGTAACTTGTCCTTCACACTGGCAGCTAGGTTCACTCAACCCTGTCCGCACAGCTGAGGTTCAGTGTAACTTGCTCCCACAGTTGAGCTTCACTGTAACCTGCACTTACAGCTGAGGTTAACCCTAACCTACACCCACAGCTAAGCTTCACTGTAACCTGCACTTACAGCTGAGGTTAACCCTAACCTACACCCACAGCTAAGCTTCACTGTAACCTGCACTTACAGCTGAGGTTCACTGTAACCTACACCCACAGCTGAGGTTCACTGTAACCTACACCCACAGCTGAGGTTCACTCTAACCTACACCCACAGCTGAGCTTCACTGTAACCTGCACTTACAGCTGAGGTTCACTCTAACCTACACCCACAGCTGAGCTTCACTGTAACCTGCACCCACAGCTGAGGTTCACTGTAACCTACGCCCACAGCTGAGCTTCACTGTAACCTGCACCCACAGCTGAGGGTCACTCTGTGATGTCCCCACAACTGGGGTTTAGTCTATCCTGTCCCCACAAGTGGGATTTACTGAACCCAGTCCTGAGAGCTGAAGTTCAGTGGCCCGGCCAACAGAAGCACAGAAATGCTTACCTTGTTTGGAGTTGATCTCTGAAGGATGGTGTCCTGAATGGGGCCCGGGGGCAAAGTGTTCATCGCTGTACGTGATCAGAGGGGTCAGGGGATGGACTGCATGGGATGGCTGGACCACGGGGACCTTGTTGGACTGCAGAGCACAGGGGGAAAGGAGAGTTGTCACAAACTGAATACCTGAGACCGAATATTTGCTTATTCGAAACCTTCAGGCTGGATATCACAGAGAGATCACTGTGTCTAGTTTGGTGTTTGTATGTTGGAATTCAAAAGACATGGACAAATGTGAGCTGCAATCTGCCACATCACTATTCATAAGGGAGATCCTAATAACCATTCACAGAATAAGACAATTAATTGACATAATTCACATGGATGAGTGAATACAGACCTCTATGCAAACAGTTATTTACACAAGAAAGAACTGAAGATTCATGCAATAATTAGGGGATCAGTTTTTTCAACCATTCACATGAGCCACAGAATGTTTGAATATCAAATCATTCAAAATGCACACCCTTAATCTACTTTGGCATTCATAACCATCCACCTCATTAACCCTTATCTCCTGCATGGCATGGCCTTAGGCCTACTCTAATACTTAGCCTAATATCACACACTTTATGGCCAGGCTTTAGCAAGCAACTCTGCCCAGTACCCCAACTACAGTAGGCACTACACACCACACATTATAATTCAGCAATGTCGTATATACTGTATTAAAAAAAACTTTCAGTTATAAAAATAATTGCTTTCCTGGTTCACATTAAGGCAAGGTGTGGTTTACATGTTATAAATATGCAACAACCTATCTCCTACACCACCAAACTTAGTTGAGGTCCAGAGCAGGCAGTTTGGTTTAATGGTTTATTTTAAGGAGAAAAAAAGGCCCAGGAGGCAGACCTGGAGCAGAGGTTTTAGATTTGTGATCAAAGCCCATCATTAGCAAGCGAAAGATTCATTACCGGCACCCAGGACAGGGTTTAAGTGAAACGTCTCCTGTGGAACTAAGTATGGATAATCACGTCAGCAGTAGACCAGTCACACACTCCCGCCCTGGGGCTGGCCAACAAAGGCCTGACCAAAAATCCAACCAAATCCTGAGAGAGAAATGTGGCAGCTACCATTTTGTCACAAATCCTCCACGAGGGTGCACATTTCACTGCTTATCTACACATGTAAAAATCACCACAGATGTCAAGCTAGAGTTGCCATTTCACCCTCTGCCTCACCCTTTATGATTAATATGCTCAATTGGTCCACTAAGAAGCCCACCAAAGCCCATCATTGTGCTTCACTGTAGGTCACATATTTCTCTAGCGTGGATAAGTTTAAGAGAAACTCATCACATAGAATAGCTGCACATTAGGATCAGGGAATCTGTGGAGATTTAATTGATGAGAGATGACAGATTTAAGCCCAGCCACATTAAAACTGTGACAATGGCTCTTCCTGGGCTCAATAAAACATCTTGCTTTGATACTGGGAAGCCAAAAATCATCTAGAGGACAGGAATGCAGCACATCTACCAGCACAGATGATTACAGAATGATTAAAATGGGACACAGTTGTGAGAAATGGACATAAATTATGAGAATTCCTGATAAGTGACATTGTATACATTAATTGTTCTGGGTCCTAAATTACTATCCAAGCCAGTGAAAAGCAAGGTATGAATGATAGAGTCTAAGCTGTCGGAAGCAGTGCAGACGTAGCGACCCCTAAACTCCAGTGAACCAGCCGTGCGTTCAAGATGGCAAATGTTATGTATAATTAGCTAACAGTTCGAAAAAGGTTGCGCATGGCAAACAAAAATGGCTGGATATGGGGAAAACACAGAGAGAATTATTTAGCTGTTACAGTAATATTTGTTCTTACCTTAAAAAATAAATCACAGGTAACCAATTAATCAGCTACCTGGCATTGTCCATTTGTATTAAAAAGCTATTGCTGGCAAACTAAATGGAATGTTCGTTTTAAATCATTCAACAGTAACAGTTTGCTGTAAACATTGTTCGGGTGAACGTTTGCTGTCTTGAACGCATGCCACGTCAATGTGGAAAAAAAATCACGAGAAATGTAGCTTAAATAGGGCTTATCCTACCTTAAGAAAATATTTTGGTGGTGAGGGCCCCCTTATTAGTGTCTGACCCACGCCTGGAGATGCACCCACATGCCACTAGTTGGCTACATGATAGCATCCCCACTCTTCTAATTTCATGCCTTTCAGCTCGCATTTGCTTTCGTGTGGGAAGCAGATAAGAACCTTGAGGATTTTCATTTAAGCTTCAGTCTTGTCTTTTGACTGGAGAAAGAAGAAGAACATGAGAGCAAAGGGGGGGGGGGGGTCTTGTGCTACCAGCAGCAACATATATGTAAATAAGCTTTAGCATCCTGTAATGCCATACTATACCACTTTTCTGCCAGGCAAGAATAAAACTGCACACTACTCCCCCCAAACTGGACAGATATACACACCCAAACACTTGTGAACAAGCCGGAAACCACACAAGTAAATGCGTACACAAAAAGTATGTTCACTTTAAAAACAGTTTAAAATGTTTGTGCTTGCAAAGGTCTCTTCTTGCCATGGCTGCTTGGATAGATCGTCTCAACATTCTTTGCTGTTGCATCTCAGTGTACTTTGTTGTTGTGGTGGTGGCATCCACATCTTTTCTCAACTTCTAAATGAACAAATTGTGCTTTTCTGACAAACAATCCATTAGGCCCTGTGACACGCCTGGTCTTACAGACCTCCAGATGCTTACAGATGCTGTAACCATGAATTCTGATGTTTCTTGGATACATCAGTGTGCATTAGTATAGTTTCACATTTTTATAGATTTCTCACATTTCTTTTAAAAAAGACATTTGCAGTTCAAAGCCTGCTTACCTCATGGTAACCCAGGTCAATATGAAATGTTCATGAAATGCAGCATAACTGCAACTGCAGCTGAATTACAAATGCTTCTACGGTCTTCTTACGGATTTCTTACATTCCAATTAAGATAGAAAATAAAATAGACCTTGATATTTAGACGCCAGGAACATAATGTGGACTTTTCCATTGTTATTTAAAAATGTTGTTACCTACATTTGTTAGCTTGTTAGCATAAAGCCTTGGGCTTTATGTTCATCACACTGAAAGCCTGACATGAGCAACAGCCCAGTTATTCAGTATTCATGCTGATCTGGATTACCATGGGAAACCAGACAAGAGGGGTTCCTGGCCTAGGGAGGGCAGACCGATAGCGTTCCCCACTCCAAACTGGGCGGGTAACAGTCCCCATCTTCTTCCTCTCCCCTTAGGTGTACCTGTCCACATTTGACAGGGTCTGTGATATTCAATACACCCTCCGCAACCCCCTCCCTCCACTCTCCTGCAAGGGGAAAAAAACACTTTCGTAATCATTCTGGATTAATCCAAACTTGCTGAGAATGAAATGAAAGCGGCCCTGGGGAAAGGCAGAAGTACGGCGCCGTAGCCAACAACAGAATTCCGGTTTTCCAGACATGAAAGTAAGGAGCGGCTGCAGCTTTCAGACGCAGCGGTCCTGTGCTGCTACACGGCTCGTTGCTGATACTTTAACACTGTTTCTGAGCTGACCACAGCTCCAGGTCATGCGGTGTCATGGTGACTCATCCTCCATCTGGCCAGATGAGAGAGGTTTTGAGGAGGTCCATGGGAGGAGGGAGGGAGCCCCGTTTCGGAGGTCCTTTTTGTCGGAGCAAAATAATAGGCTTCAGGGTCCTTCCATTTGTATTTTGGGAGAGGCGGCACTGATTGAAAAGGAATGTTCCGTTTTGTGTTTTATAACTTTGGCCCGACCGCTCTGAGGCCTTCAGATGTGGTTTTGGGAGAAATTCATTGCGCGGAACTAAAGCTGGCGAGCAGCCGTTGGTAAACGCGGGCCTTTTGGCGGCCACTCGGCTCGGGACGTGTTCCGTGTGTGTGTGTGTGTGTGTCTCATGTGAGACCCTCCCAAGCCTCACGCCGGGTGCCCCCGGGGCACCCGGGGCTTTCCGGTATCGGGTTAGGCGCAGACCGCGGTTTTATCGGCCCTCCGGCTGGGCGGCCCCTTTCATGTGCTGGGAGGTGGGCTTCCAAACAGGCGTGAGCGTGCCGGCGTGGCGCGGCGGGAGAGGGGGCTCCCGGGAGCGAGGATCAGCCGCAGTAAGCCCTTCAGAAGTGCACCGGCTGGCTGCGGGGATCCCGACTGAGGCGCTCAATTACAGATAGGGCTGGAGCTGGGACTCACGGCCAGCCTTCCCAGCACTGCCTCAGCTAGCCCCTCCCAACCACACTCGCACTGCTCAAACTTTTCCCCCCTATTACCAGCCCTTTATACCCGAGTCAATTATCCTAGTTTGCAGAGTGGGAAATGGGAAGCCAGATTTTAATAACAATTACTTCCCAGTTCTGCAATTTATATGCAATGAGGGCTCCTCTCGCCCGTGGCTACAATGAGTGCTAAACCATGCAAAGGATTTCTTACAGTACTGAGACAGAAGTAGTGGCGGCAGATTCTGATGCTGGTAAATATCTGTAATACCACTTCTCATTCATAATTCCCCTGGTCCTGTAATTATCTTTTCACCCTGGTCACTCTCTGATAGTTACTGAATCCAAGCAAACAGCCTCTAACAGTACTAATGCAAACACACAGTGTGGTACCATTGTGCGTATTATGGCATCAGTAAAATATATTTTGTGTGAGCAAATTAGCTAAGATCATTTGTAAATCTTCTTAGTGTACTAAAGCAAGAAACCAACCTTAATATTAAAAAGGGCTTAAAATATGTATCACAGCTGGGATCATGCACTATATGCTGAGTATGGCATCTGGTTTAATGTATTAAGAGACTGCAAAACTTACAAATAATAGCACATTTTAGCATACTGCTGCCTCAGTAAAAATGTAGCAGAATTAACTAGCAAACTTCATAGACTCCAGAGTAATAAGCTGTTTCCTTATGATGGTATGAGAAAAGCTTTATGTATTTCACAGGGTGAGTATTCTCTGTGTAGCTGGCCTGCTGGCACACCTGCAGGGCTGACTGACAGGGGAGCGGACCGCAGCAGCCGCCTGGCCTGTCTGCACAAAGCTAAGAGCTAAGAGAATGGACCAAGGAGACGGGCTCTGGCCAGGCTGATGATCACAGTCCCCCACCCCCACCCCAACACGTACCTGACCTCAGCTGTTTACGGTCATCACAGAACAGCTCAACCGCAGTGGAAACAAAAACACTGTGCAGCCAGGGGGCTTCAACCGGCCTGCCATTTCTCAGCCCTTTCACATCTCAGCAAAGTGCTTTTCTACACTCCTGCAGAACTTCATCTCAGAGATCTCTGGTGACCACACCTGCATGCTTCTTCTGCTCCTGACAGAGAAGATTGCTGGGATACACACACTGGCATTGTGGCAGTCTGGAGAAATGTAGATGCACAGTACAGAGAAAGCTTAATAGCTGTTTCATGGGTTACACCCCAATTATGGCTCAATGTATGTAAATAATAGCGGTAGGAATATGCTAATGCCAAAACACTGTCCTGGGGAAGGTGCAGTGCCACATATAAATAATCCCCCACATACACACACACACAAATACATACACAAGACAGCTTTCCAGTCCAAACTGGTGGCAGGAAAAGAAAAGCCAGTTATCTCTAATAGAGCAGTGTGAACTCTCTGCCTTCAATTAAATGTAAAAGACGGGAGTGTTTTTAACGGCACGCTGGCCTTTGGGTTTAACGCAACAAAGCCCAATTAATGGAGAAAAAGCAGAGCCCTGGCCACGTGCCTCCGGTAATGAGATGGGCCAGTCGACTGGAAGGACACTTCTGAGGCAAAAATGCGGGAAAGGCTACAACTCGGCAGAAATAATCAGCAACATTTTGTTTCAACTGAGAGACTGAGAGCAATTGTGGAGACATACTTATGTCATATTTCCCCCGAAAGTCAGCCCAACCAAAATCATTTTCTATCAATTTGACTGTCAACATCCAATCACATATCAGTCAAAGTCAGAGTCAGAGTCAAGGGAATTTTTTTTTCCAAAAACTAAAAAGCTAGGGAAAAAGACACATTCATGCTTTCCCAAAAGGAATACAACAACAGAAAACATAAATTTGCAACATAAAAAACAAGCCACACTGAAAGAGAAATCTATGCAACGGGCCACGATGCACCTGCTTTATCAACAGCCCAGCCACAATGCGAACACGGAGCGCACGCATCTGAGGCAGATGCTTTCTGTGAAGGCAAACAAAGAGATCAAATTTACAGCACAATGCTTCAGCGGAATACAGGGATTACTACGGTCCTTCAGGTAAAATGAGAAACAGGAAATAAGAAGCGTTTCAGTGTACGCCACTCAATTGTCCTGTTCGTTTGAATGCACGGACCCCCTGCATTATTCATGGAGGCTTCCTTCATCATATTTCCAAGAAATATTTCTACAATTACACAGCTGAGTTCTCTTTGTGTAATACTCTCAGTCCGAGGCTAGGGACCATAGCAACGACAGATTACACTTTTCCAGGCTTTTGTTAAGGGCTTTAACACTGCTTCGCTGTTAAAATTACAGGTAACTGCCACAATATTATGACTATAACATTTCACCACTCTTTTATCATCAGAGATACTGTTCAGTAAACCACGACAAGCAAAACCGAGGTAAACATGTTTTCAGAAATGCCAGTTTGAGTTGTTGGACATGACCAGGCCTCTCTTAAAAGAAAACAAACGAGTGAAGTCTAACTTTCTGCAAGGCAGAGAGTCTGGTTTGTTTCTGCAAAGCAGAGAGTCTGCTGTGTTTCTGCAAGGCAGAGAGTCTGCTGTGTTTCTGCAAGGCAGAGAGTCTGGTTTGTTCAAACACAGGAGGAATCTGGCTTTTCAGGAAGTCAGATGTCAGCACCACTCCTTGGCCGAATCTGAGAGGCCTTTGTCTAGGTGTGTGTCTGTGGGAGTGAGCGGGGCACCCACGGCTGGGGAAGGGGGGGTTTGGCAGGGTGATCCAACCCTCCCCCGCCCGGCTCTTCACCTTGCGGCTGGTCGGGATGCTCATTATCTCAGCAGGACCTGGTCAGATCAAAGGCTGGGAAAGGTCAGGCATTCCACTGGGGCGACCCTGATGGCAGGCCTGGAAGGCCCTCTGATCACCCCATCCCGCCCCCTCACCCTGTCACTTAATCACCACGCTCCAATTACAACCCCAGGTACACCCAGACCACACCCACAGCCAGGCACCTGGGGAGAGCCCATCCCTCAAGTCACAGAGCTCAAACAGAGGACAGAGACATTTAATATCCAACTTTAGAACGCACTGAAAGCTAATGAAAACACAACATTGTACAGACCTAATGGTACAGTAGAGTAGAGGGCCTCTGTAGCCAATACAAGCAGACTGCATAGCCTCAGCACCCTTAGTCTGAGCCCTAGGTTTCGCCTAATGCAAGTGTGTGTCGGCAGTGACGGGACACGTATGGCTTTGTCCCACTGGGGCTGAGCGGAGGTGAACCCAGCAGGGGTTCAGAGGGCCTGGGTTGTTTGGGTACAGCCCTGCTGCGCACCAGGTGCACCTCCCTCAGCTCTGACCAGTGCGTCATAAGCTCTGTGGCTTCTGCTGTGCAAAGTGATCAGCCTGTAGCCTGCAGTGGCTAAGGTACATGACTGGGACCCAGAAGGTTGGTGGTTCAAGCCCTGGTGTAGCCAGGATAAGATCTGCACTGTTAGGCCCCGGCATTGTTGAACAAGACTGTCCCCTGCTTAGTCTAATCAACTGTAAACTGCTTTCGATTAAAAAAACACTGAAGAACACTGGTCGCTTAAGGGTGCAGGTGACATATTAGTTATGACACATGGTAAAACACAAAAAGATAAATGAAAATGGCAACCTCTTTAAACTACAGAGGATAAATATTTTCTTTGTGTGTCAGCTTGCTGACTATTAGCTTTGCAGAGCTGACAACAGTGCAGATTTTGAGGAGCCAGGCAATTAAAATACTGTCCCTCAGGCCCTGTAAACAGATGTGGAAAGTGAAACTGAACTCCAAGGTAAACATGACAGCCATTTTGTTTATCTCTACACTGAGTCAAGCAGCACCACTTTGAAGGACACACTTGGAAACCACACAGTAGCATTTAACAGGATAAGGTGCTGGTCGAATTGAACACATTCTGATCAGCTGCAGGTGTCTGAGGAGATTTATATTTTAAAAAATTCTGCACAAGCAGACAAGACAGTCTTCATATACAAAAGCGAAATATTGTCATGCACAAACCCCTAACGCCATATTGAACAGTGTAATCTGTTATGCAGGGACAACTGCAGAAGAAATTTGTAACCATGCAGTGATGACCAAGCAAAAAATCTTTCTGAAAGAAAAAAAAAGTTAAACTTCTCACACAGGGAAGACTGCGGAAAACCTTGAGCTAAAAAAAGCAAATGCTGAGGGATTCTGATGCTTGCCTTTAGAACCCACCAGCAGATGGATTTGCCTGCTACACCTTGATAGCACTCCCACTGCTTTCAGGCAGGTGTTCTCTCTGGCTGTCGGTTTGGATTTGCGAGCAGGTGGAAGGAGAAAATGGATGTTTACCTGCCCGGGTGACTCAATATTGGCGGTAGTGTTGAGTCTGCTCAGCTAAAGTTGGAAACGTGGTCTCGAAAATATGAGCCCAGAGGTAAATATTTAAGCTGGCAGTTCAACAGGGAGACTGGGGTGAACGATTACACTAGGGCAGCCTGAGAAGGGCTTGGTTTATAAGACTGGGGCAACCGCAATGTGGAACAAACCAAATGCCCAAATTAGAAGTCAAATGGGTAGGGAGGATACAGCCATTGTATACTGAGCAACCATCAATGGAGCAATTGTAGGTTTTTCACACACCTAATGGTGAATGCAAGTGGTGGAGGATGGCATGTAGTTTTACCTTTAACACCACTTGCATTCTGTTGGGGAGATTACACAGCGATCCTGTAATCTGTAAACCAGCCAGCACAAGGAATAATCCATATTCATCCCTGTCGTCACCATTATCATCATCCAAATCACAGGAATAAACATGCCTGTATTTTAATATTGAAGTAATTGTTGTGTATTGTTAGGCATAGATGTAATAATTCCTGACGTGATGAAACAAAATATGTTTTTTTACAAGAACTCTGGTCTTACTCATAGTCGTACATATAAATATTTCGATATCATGCAATTTACAATTTTATATCCCTTGATCAGGGATATGCCCACAGAAATGGGCTGAAACAAAACCCCACACATACTCAGTCCTGCACATAGGACTGGGCACCCCAGCTCTTGATGCTGTTCCAACAGTATAATGGTCCAGTAGTGTATAAAAGCACTTAAGAGAATACAGGCTTGATTTATGTATACATATTCTGTAGGGCAGCACTACTCAACTCCGCGTCCTGCGGGCCTCGGTGTCTGCAGGCATTTGCTTCAACCGTGCGCTACACCACCTGTTTTCACTAATTAGCTTATTATCTGAACCAGGCAGGTTAAATAATTACTGAAATCAGGTGGTGTAGTGCACGGTAGGAGAAAATACCTGCAGACACTGCAGCCCGCAGGACATGGAGTTGAGTACACTGGTGTAGGGAGTCCTGGAGAGAAGAGGTACTGTATACTTATCCTTGGAAGCCAGGTGAGCCAAATAGTACTGATAGTCTTTTCCATCATGGAAGAAACACAATACCAGGAACGTGATTCATGCACGTTTCCAGAAACCCCCTTCTCTGCTAATCATCACGAAGGAGCCCTCTTTTTCAGGAAAACAATTACATGTGACTTCCAGCTTGCCGACCTGTGCCGGCTTAACTACCTCCTGAGGGATTAACAGGCGAAATGCTAAACAACTGCTTTTCAGCACTGAGGGAGCCAAAGAAACCCACATCTCCCAGTGTTTTCCCAGCTTTGAAAACTTTGCTTTCGCAGAACAGAGTGAAACGAGTATCTCTGTAATCGCCTCTGAAAAAATGGTAATCCACAATATCTCCCCTCATGTGTATCTGCAGCACTTGTCCCAGCCTCTTGAGAGCAAGGCAGATACTGTCTCAGTTCATTGCTTCTGTAGGACATGAGGCTCATGAATCACAAACTTGTTTGAACATGTTCAGTACAGACCTGTTCCAGTTAAAAGGTGATTGGTGTACAGCAATGGCAGCAATGAATCAATGATGTTAAACAGCAAAGAGTAAGCAGAATACTTTTCATGCTACCTCCTCTTCCTTTCCTGGTGTATTTTGTACTTACTACTACAGTAAATACCTATCCCTATTACCAAGCATCTGCTGGTAATCTCATATAAAATAAAGTTTCACTCCAGTACTGCAATTCAGTTTTCCTCTGCTTCTTCTGTATTGAGCTTCCTGGACGTTTCACATACAATGCACTGATAGCATGTCTATCCTTTCACCCTGTACTCTAAACTGAATATAAACTGAGTCTATTCTGAAATTTAGACTAGATAAAACTAGGACAACCCTGAACGGTACTGCACTTAGACCCAGATACACTAGTGATTATCCTTTATCCCTGCAATCAAAAATAATTCTGTATTAAATTTAAGCCTTTTTACTAGAGGTTTTGGGTTTCTTTCTCTGAGGTTTTGGGGTTTATCTGTTTATTGTTTATTGTTGAGTAAAATGTAAGGTCAGCTAAGCTTGCTCAAAAATAAACAGAACCCAACATGGGTTATGAAAGGACAAGCACTGCTTCTCACATTTCCCAGAGGCACAGACATATTCGCTGTCAAAACCTTCTTGACAAGTGCCTCAACATAAAATAGAACAAATAGCAAGCAATCTATAAAGCTATGTTTGTGTGGCACACCTTTAAGAAATTACATGGCTTGAGGCTTGGTGCAAAGTATGTAAGTGAAGAAAATAAAAGGCAGAAGCAGAATGACCTTGAGGGTAGTATGGGCAGGAGAAACCACAGCATAAAAAGCCCTTGCTGGCCACATCCTACATGACTGAACTGTGCCCACCATCACTGGGTTGTGCAGAGATGCTGAGGTCACAGCCCAGCTAATGTCCCCATTTAGAGGAGGGGTAAGCCAGGACCCGAGCCGTCGCAGTTCAGAACCACCACAAGGCTCTTAGCTGCTGACCCTCAACACAAACATTCAGCAGGTCAAAAATCAAGCCCAGGAATGATTGTATTCATATTATCAGCTAAACAACACAGACAGAGAAATAAAGGTCATGTAACTTGCTACCATACCTTTGACCATGCAGTGGTAACTTTAATATACCATTTCCAAGGTAACATGCCCTCAGCCTGTTGACTAAAATGAAATAGAGCACCTTCAGTTACCATCAAAGAAGCTGATCAAAGAAGCACAAAGGAGCATGTATACAGGAGGCGTGGGTAAAGAAGGCTGTTGCTGAATATTTTAGTGTGTTTCATCACCTTGCCTCAAATTACAACTGAAAAAAAAAGATATTTTTCTTTCCTCTGACAACAATGACATCTCTCAAAGCTGGCAAAAATGAACCTCAAAAACTAGAATATGAAAAACACACAGCAGGTGGTTTTTTCCATATAAAAACAGTACACAAGTCCCGCAAAAAAGGGTCAAGCTGCACGAAATGCATGATCCCTTATCGACTGGCCTAAAGAGAACACAGTCGAGCTATTGAGTCAGAGAGGCTGGACCTGCAGGCCGTTGGCTAAATAAGGAGTAAATGGAGAGTAAATGAGGGGTAAGAAGGAGAAGACAACTTGACGCGAGTAGCAGAGAACACATGGACTGCAGATGTCTGGACGTGTCCAGCCGCGACCGCGGAGGGAGCGGAATCCAAACGGGAAGCACATTTCCACCGCTGACCCCAGAACCCGAGCTGATCACAGAAGCTTCTCTGAGAGTTCCTGGCACAGCTTGGCCTGCCAGCGGAACACGGCTTGGCATCCTGAGCCTCCTCAGGAGTTTTAGAGAGGAGGGGGAGAGGGTGCGGGGGGCGGGGGGAGGGCACTGGGAAAGCCGCCCGGCACACGCTCGCCAACAAAGGACACCCTCGCCGTCTCCGCGTCGACCTCTGCTTCGCGTGGCGAGGGGGGAGATCATCATAACAATAAATATGGGTGCATCTGCAAGTGTAATCACTCTATTGTGCTGTGATTTTCTGCTCTGTTGGACAGTGCACAGGCCCGTTTTGCGAGCCCCCTCCCGCCCCTCTCCTCTCCGCCCTGCGCACCCCTTTCCGTGGTGTCCTCCTGGCAGCGGGGAGAGATTACAGAAAACCCCGCTCCACCCTTCATCTCTCAGTCACTCAGGTAACAGACCCTCTAATCTCCCCGTGTTCAATTACACATAATTGCTTCAGCATAGTGATTGATTTCAGTCTGCAAAGGAAGAAAAAACACCCCACCACCCCCCCTTCCCCCCGTCCACCCACTTTTCTAATTCCCCAGCCCCCCCCCCTCTCTCTCTAGCTCCGGCGAACGGCAGCCAAGACTCTCCATCTACGAGGAGGCAGCAGGCTTTGAAGAGATCAAAGCCAAGGCCGCAAGCAGTGGTGCGCCCTGGGAATATGGAGCCTTTCAGTGCCTCAGCCCCATTTTCCAGCGTCATGTCGGATTGCAGCTGCATTGCATTCTGCCAGCTTTCTTAAAGCTCTTGGTTTTCACTCTGACATCAGTGAGCCTCCTCTTTCAAAATAAGGGCGGGGGGGGAATTAAGGAAAGGGGGGGGCAGTGAAGGGATGGAAGGAGGAAATATTATGAGGAGGAAAACAAAAAGGAGAAAGAGCTGAGGAAAAAGCAGGAGAGAGGGGGAGAGAGAGAGAGCAAGAGAGAGAGGGAAAGAGAGAGAGACAGACAGAGAGAGAGAGAGAGAGAGAGAGAGAGAGAGAGAGAGAGAGAGCTATGGGCTGATTTTTCTTTTCTTCACAAGTCCATAATTGGGCAGTTCAAAGGAAAGGGGGGAAAATCCACCATTTGTTTTCAATTCTGTGGCCGATATGAAAGGAAGAGCAAACTTTTATGGGTTTCCCTAAAATTATAAACAGGCTTTTCTCATATCCAAAGAGCAGCATGCTTTTTATAGTCGAGACCACACAAAATTAATTGATGGCTACCCCTGCACACACCCCTTCGCTCTCTTGTGCAGGCAGGAAGCGAGTGTGTGTGCACATGCTCACGCTGTTGTGTGTGCACGCGTCTGTGTGAGGGGTGGGGCGGGTTGAAAAAAAGTCAGCTAGCTTTGCATCATAACTGCGTAGGCCTAATATATCCATCTTTATACACCATGTTTCAGCACAGATACATATTTCAGATACATGTGCCATTCCACACCCACTGTGCAAGGAAATAATACTAATTTGAAAGCAAACCTCTAGTACAAGAGCATGCTTGCATGTGCACACACACTGACACACAGAAGCACACAACACAGATGCATCTAGTGTACACACAAGTACCCCAAATGACCCTGAGCCAAATCAACCAGCTGCATTAACTACTCTCTCACTTGTGCCTGGGCCTGGCACTGTCCAAATCTAAGGCCATCTAAGATACCTTTTCCATTCCCAAAATTTGACTCGTCACCTCATCTATAGCACTATAAAGACGTGAGGATGCACCAGAGCACATCTGTTAAGCTAAGAGTGCTCTGACATCCACAGACAAATGGTGGACCTCAGTTTCTCTAAAGTAGCAACTCAAATACAAAAACCCCAAATTGGCTCTGAAAGCAAGGCCGAAGTATCATTAAACCGGCATTTCCCTCCTTCACGGTTCAATCCGCCAACTACAGCTCTTCCACCAAATATCCGTGGACACTTCCAATTAAATAGCATGAAAGGGGTGAGTGAGGTATTACACCTGCCGAATAACTGGCCTCAGCGGACGTGGTTAAAAGCTGGGTTGTTTCCAGCCAAAAAAAACAGCGGTCAGGACTACAGACAAGGAAAGAATATGAACTCAAATAAAAATCAAATGCACAAAAGTAAATTAAAAACAAAATGGGACTGATAATTGTCACAGGATGAGTGTGTTTGTTCAATGAATTGGCCATTTTGAACACGTGATATTGGTCCATGTCTGTGACCTTCCCAGGCCCATAACAAGCCTTGTGTGAGAAAGCTGGCAGCGGCACAAAACCAGGCCGCCCCTCGCGCAGCTGTGACGAACCAAGGAGACGGCGCACAGCTGGGCAGCCATTGTGACAGGGGACAGAGGGACACTCCAGCCGCCCCCCGTTCTCTGCAGGCTGTGAGGCTTACCGAGCACCCTCCCTGGCAGGCAGCCCTTAGCCAGCTATCAGGGCCGATGGTGCGAGGACCTCAAAGGGAACAAAGGAAGGAGGGCGAGGAGGTACACGGCTCATTGAGCTCAAACTGCGCGGGTGGAACAGTGAACGCGTCATGGTGGCTCTAGCCTCGATGACGTCTCAGAGAGGAGCACGCCCCTAGATAACGCAGTAGATTAACGCTGACGCACACACCCGCACGTCTATACCCCCCATTTTCTCACAAACCCTCAAACCCTTGTGGGAGCCCACGCTATCTCACACACAAAGACAAACCCCCATCACCCCCCCCGCTGCAGAGGGAAGGCCTTCAGCAGGTGCTGCTGTAGTTTGGTATGGGGGTGGGTGTGGGGGTGGGGGCATCTGTAGGAGCTTTCCATTCTTAATCTCCACCCCCCTGATAAGGAGGATTGGAGTGTGCCAGGCCCACACACACATGCACAGACAAACACACACCGACCCAGAGACATGCACAGACAAGTACAGACAAACACAAAGAAACTTGCACAGAGACACCGACACTCAAG
Source organism: Conger conger (assembly GCF_963514075.1). Lineage (NCBI taxonomy): Eukaryota > Metazoa > Chordata > Actinopteri > Anguilliformes > Congridae > Conger > Conger conger. The sequence continues at coordinate 30,898,360 of NC_083765.1, forward strand.
ACAGGAAGAAGATATTTCTCAGCAGTCAGTTTTGATACGCTTCTTTCAAAGGCATAAAATGTGATTACAGAGTGTGCAAGGCATGTGCTCACAACATAATTTAAATACAAAGACATTTTGTCCACCAAATAGAGGGTAAATGCACTATTTAATAATAATGGCAACACCTAATATAAATATATATATATATACACACACACACAGTGTAAGGTACAAAGCTTTGAGGTACACTTTACACAGCATCACACAATATTCATAAAGGCCTGCACTTTCTTAGCTTTCTTCACCCTTTCTTGAAGTCTAGCTTCAGTCCACACAAGGAGGACTGCTAAGAAGTGACCTTTCTGAAATAGACCACTGCTATTAAAGCAGGGGCAATGTCTAAATCTTAGTTTTGGACAGAAAGTTGCCAAGCTCACTTGGTAAAAATACTTTTTGATGGTTTTGGGAGAACTTGTTTTGAGTTAATTAATTTCACAAGAGTCTCATTTTCTGAGACAAAACAACAACAGCACCACACCAACACAACCAAAAAAGAGACTGCATAGCAATTAACAGCAATTCTCTATTCAGCACACAATGTACTCAAGTGCATATTTCCTACAACCACTTTGCAGGCCTCAGGCGCTAAATGTCTGGGGATAGTAACTAAACAGACACCCCTCGTCAACCTCAACATCTGTATTTTCAGGCCCTGTGCACATGACTGCATTTAACACCTGCGTGTCGCATTTTGTGCACAAACGTCCCCATATGCTTTGAATAAAGGGGCAGTGCACAGTGCCGCCTCCTGCAGTAAATGCACATTCATTGTAGGGCGATGCAGCTGTGCAGGACACTTGTGGGTGGCCCTTTCTGAGATGGAGAGAGGCAGAAGGCAGTGAGAAAGCCCATGGAAATCAGACATCCTTCATCTAATCAGAGGCTTCAGCCTTGTAAGTACTGAGGGGGCTGCAAAGTCTAATCTTGATTGTGAAGAAAAGTCTTGGGTTAAATAATATAATCAATTATCATTTAGGTTCCAAAGTCATAGCTGGGCCTCTTACAAAAATGATGTGCATGACTGTACTCATTGTGCATGACATTCACCTATCTGTCAAACAAACAATTATATCACAATATAATATTTACACTCTAAGAAGACATGTGTCATTAGTTCTACACAGAGTGCTTTGACACAGGTTGTGTTAGTTCTGAACAGTTTTGACACACAATGTGCAAGAATTCTCTAGAATCAGTTGACACATTTATGTGTTGGCCACTCAAAATCCTTTAAAAAATATATATATTTATACTTCTTCTGAATTTTCATTTTCCAACTAAAATAAAAAAGTTTAAATCTTTGCGTTGCCCAATCACAGTCGTTGAATCTTCAAAGGAATGGCTTACACATTTACTGTGTCAGAATCAACACAAAAATGACACATCTCTTCCTAGAGTATCCTTATTATAAGCCTTGCCCTCATTGCTCAAAAATAATGACGGGGGCTCTAAGACTGCGAGGCATTGAGAAATCCTGCACACAGCAATAACATAGCAACACACGCTACGCACATTAAAAAGGCACATGCTTGAGATCATGTGACTGTGTCACAGATGTTGTTGAGACCACACTGCAACGATTACACCTAAAGCCAGCGTCTGCGAGCGGGCTAAACCCACAGGACTCGGATGAAAGCGAATTAACGGCGGAGCATAACGCATGCTGTCGCGACATGCCCGGGTGTAGAACCGCGCCGCGCCGGCGGGAAAGAGGAGAACTCGGACGGTCCGGCACAGCTGCCGAGGATACGCTCGGCTGTGGAAATCCCTTTTCCGTACAGCAGGGCTTGCGATTCCACGGCGAGCGGAGTGCGGCTAAATCCGTCACGTTTCACATCAAAGAGCTGAGGAGGTTTACTCCGCTCTCGCTCCACCTGTGCTGCCTGGGCCAAAAGACTTCAGACAAACCACGCAAAGTGCTTTTCAGTGCTTATTCATTTAGGCTGAGAATCGTGAAAAGTGCTGATTAAATTACCATGAATGAACCCGTTTTTGCCATGTTAATTCACACCATTTTACTCTTAAAGGATTCCATAAATACATTCAATATTCTTCGCATTTAAATATTATCATCTACCCTATCGTATTCAACCTTCTTGGTGCAAGTTGGGCTGTTGTAGCCTACCGAACATGACCATTTACAATTTCCAGGGAAACAATTCAGTTTATCAAGTTCTGAGAACCAAAGAGGAGCATTATGATAAGAGGACAAAACTGCACATCTTCTGGTTACACTCCAAAAGAATCCTGCCTTACACTCAAGTTGTATTTATTTTTAAAGTAACACAAATCCAAGCAAAATGGTACTTGTTTTGATATATGAGTGTACTTCTCAACAAAAAGTGTGACACTGACAAGTACCCCCTCACAAATTCAGCATAGGTATCAGTGCTTTTGATTACCAGTGCTTATACTAGATTTGAGTAGACTTGTTATGAACGTGCAGTAGTCTGTATTTGTTCACTACTGTCTACTACTATACTGAACAATAAGCCGGCAGCTTTGTGTCAAAGTACATGACAATCATAGCCCTGATCTTGACCTGGAATCTTTCTATGAAGAGGAAGCACAACACAGAATAAAAAGGTGACTTGTATATGATGTCTTAATACACACAGCAGCCTGAGGCTTGGTGAATCAGAAGATATGTCAGTTAACCCAATATCTAAATGACAAGACATTTGAAAATACAAAGTGTTTAGTGGTGGAAGTGAACCGTATGCTGCCATTTAAAATCACACTTCCTGTGAGATCAAACTACTGAAAAAAGCAGATGTAGATAAGCTAATGCCTGATGAAAATTAAACTGTCCAAGGAAAAGCTGATAATTATAATTGCTTTTTTTTTTTTAAATGGACTGCTTCTGCATCTCAGCTTCCAAAATAATCGCAAGTTCCAAAAGCTGATGATTTCCCAGAGAGCAAATCTTAAGATGATCCTTTTTTAAATGGATTTTCAGGGAAATACTATAGATCGTCCTGTTAAAGTATGTTACAAAACATGTATTTTAGGACAGTGAAGACCACATGCTGAGAGTGAAACTGTTCGCTCAAATCTTCCCAAAGTGCAATGACTGCTGGCTGTGAACAGATGTGTTCTGGAGGCATCGCTGTTTCTAAAAGCAGAACTTTTGCCAGCCATTGGTGAATACCTTTAACTGTTCAGCCAATCAAAGAAGGAGGGTGTAACTTAAAGATCATGTGAGCTTCCATATGAAATCAACACTAGAGCCAAATACTGGCAGGCTTTTCACCATTCACTTTCCAAAAAAGGAAATTCAGGCCATCAACAGATGGTTTGACTGAACCTTTGAAAATCATTACAGGTACATTTCAAATCACATCAGCAATATGGCTACTATATCTGAGGTAGCCTCCACTACATCTGGTGTAGCGTCTTGACTAGACTGTGGTAAACTATTTAATGTGTAAAGACATTGTTCACTCAAGGATAACAACAATTGTCTGGGTTCATAATGAACACTGGGTTGAGATGGTCACAGTTTCTGATTTGTGTGCAAATGTGTATCAGTAAAGTGAAATCTCTGTCTCTGACTATTTTGTTTTTCAGTAATAATTTGCAGAGAAAAATTAAGGCAAAACAGCAGCCTGGTTTGGTAATGACGCTAGTGGAAATAGATCTGACCTTGAAAATAAGCAGAACCTGCCTTTGATCTTACTTATCACTGGTGTTACAGACCCCAGGTGTTGTATGCTTTTCAAAGATAGTATATGACTAGTGGTGACCACTTCTGCAGTTCTACATCAACTTTGTATATCCATTTAAACATATCTGATTTACACAGGAATGAAAGAGATATTTGTCACAGCGCACTGCTGGCAGTGGCCTCCCAGCCATTAGAGGGCAATGAATTTCACAAGACCACCAACCAAAGAATTTCCACTCTGAGCTCAAGATGGCAGTCATACCCGGAAAGGGTAGCCTACAGCATTACACAGTGTCCAATCTCTAACCTGCTTGATTGAAACAACATGAAGAATGTGCATGCTCCTGTACTGCCATTGTAGGCAGACTGATGAGTTAGGTACCCGAAAGAAAGGGTGTGGCAGCTTGACAGACAGAGGGCACTAGGGCACGCTGGATGACTTCAGTATATAAAAGGTAATTTGTGTTGTTTTATATCCTGCTGAAAAAGTTCAGACTACCACAGCATCCCAACTGCAGAAGCCAGTAAACCATGAAACCACATGCCCAAAAGGACTCATTCACTAAAGTCCCTCTGGCCTCCAAAATGGCTCCCAAATTAATTTTCTGGTGACAGGCATTTTCTTATGTAGGAACCATCATTTGTGCTTTGGGAAAATCACTGAACATGCATTATCCTTTTTTGTTCAATTATCCTATACAGCTTTTCTCCATGATAATTCCAGTGAACGGATGCAGTTGAGTTCCAATAAAAAGTAACTGTATATACACAGTTACATGCAAAAGTATGGGGGCAGTGACAGTTGTTTTGGCTCTGCAATCCAGCATAATGGATATATATTTTAATAATAAATAATGAACAATGAATATGTGGTTGAAGTACAGACTGTCAAAATTCATCAGATAATCGGCTGCTCAGCTGTTTCTCTGCAAGCTTTCGTCTCGTCTTTGCATAATTAGTCCATGCACAAGACAGCTAACAAAAGAGTCTAGAGTTCATTCTAGGTGTGAAATTTGCATTTGGAGTCTGCTGTTGTTGTCTCCCCGCATGAGGACCAAATGTCATACTCAGTTGTAAGTCACAACGGCCAATTTCACGTAAATCGATGTTAATGTAAATATTTTCAAACATGGTTTGGTGGCATTCAACGGGACACAACTTGTTGATATCTGGAGTAGAGAGATAACTTTGCTATTGTTAGAAAGCTTAATTCTTCTACATTCTTCTCTTTCAATTTGTTTCTAAAACTCAAAATGCGTTTTGGGGTGAATACGACTGACTTTGATAGAGCAGGTCAAAAATAAGTGTCAATGAATCAATAAAACAGGCCATTTTGTTTTAGTGATGTATTTGATTGGTTTGTTTCTTCTGATTTTTCAGTATAAATCAAAGACATAACCAAAATATTGGGCGTATCAAAAGCAATTGTTTGATACACTGGAAGAAAGTACACACTGTTGAGCTGATGTGTCTACCATAAAGAGAAAGCTACCCCAGCATAACCTCTGATGGTTAACCACGAGATGCAAACCACTGATAAGCCTCAAAAACAGAACAGCCAGGTTTGATAAAAAAATTAAAAAATTTAAATTAAAAAACTACATCACTCAACTGTAGAGTTGTGGATCGTGTGGACAGATGACAGAAGTATTAACCTCTGCCAAAGTGATAGAAAGAGGAAATTGTGGAGAACGTAAGGAATTACTCAAGATTCAAAGCACCCCCTATCTGTGAAACACGATGGAAGTAGTGTTATGGATTGGGCATGTATGACAGCCACTGGAACTGTCCCACTTGTCTTCATGGATGACATTACTGCTCATAGAAACAGCAGGATGAATTATAAAGTGCACAGAAACATGTCATCTGATCAGACCCAACCAAATGTCTCAAAACTCATTGGACTGTGCTTCATCTTGCAGCAGGACAATGACCCCAAACATACTGCTATGGGTACAGGCCTGGCAGAGAATCCCCAGGAAATGAACCCAACGTTTACTGATGGCTATGGATTGCAGACTGCAGGCAGTCATCAAATGCAAAGGATTTGCAACCAAGTACTATGATGACTTAATTTCAGATTATGCTAATTTGTCCAATTATTGTTGTCCCCCTAAAATGGAGATGCTATGTATAAAAAGGGCTGTTATTCCAACATGGTTTATTTTATATTAAATTTAAATAATGAAAACTGACAGCCTGCACTTTAACCTCATGTTTATTGTTTTATTTTAAATCAATTTTTCTGTGTGAGTACAAAGCCAAAACCACAAAAATGTCATCACTATTCCAACATTTTACATTTAACTGTATGCCACTTATTGCCACAGATTGCTCCTGTTTTGTTGTAGTCTTCAAATACCTATTTTCATCTGCAAAATTACAGTATTCCTAACCTACATATTGTACACCTACAGGCAAACAGTGAAACAGGAAATTACATTTTTTAAATATAGCAAATCCACCATAAAATTATTCACAGATTCAGATGAATAATTTCAGTTTAATTCAAACTTTCCAAAACCGTTCATTTATATATGTGCCATGAAAAATTCATCAGCTAATTTGATACCGCCAAAGGATTTGAGTTTTGAGCGATAACAAGGAGAGAAGTCTCCCCTAAAGCTCTCTGCTAGAGGGGGGCAAAGAGACGGCATAGCTCCTGGCTTTCAGAAGCACCAGGCCATGGCGGGTCTGAGTGTCTTCCCAGCACAAAAAAAGCAGAGAACAGGATTAGGTTGGACAGCTGCTCGCGTGTTCTTTTTTAAATCTGCCTTTCATTTGTTGGAATCACACTGAGAATGCATGCTGGAACTGAGCAAATTGGGAATATGGAAACAGCCAACATTGCAACCAGCAGCTCTCCCAAAGCAACAACAACATGGGGAAAAACACACGACCGTGCATGTAAACCTGTATGTTTCTCTCTTCACAGTGAAAAGTAGGTTAGAATTATTTTCTTTGAGGTTATATTTTCATGTGACTACACTCTTAATAGACAGTAAGATATAATGTAAATTCAGAGATGTCTAGATGTGCTGTACATGTACTGTAACATTTTCTTCAGTGAAAGTTAATCTTTCATTGTGTGTATATATATATTCCCCTAGGTGCTCTCCCACTGTGTGATCAGAGCACTTGTTACCATCAGTCAATCATGTATCCGGACAGCATAACGAAAAAACCTCACTACACTGGATATAAGAAGAATAATGAAAATGTAACACACACACATGCACACACACACACAAGAGGACTCACCATTCTGGGCATTGGTGGTGAAATGGACCCGTTGTTCATGTAAGAATCATTGTTCATGTTTGACATCATGATGTAGCCTGGATAACCTGTGTAAGGATGCCCTTTACTGTAGACATCTTGGTGCTTCCCTGAAAGAAGATTCAGTCATATGGAATAGATGTAGATGGCAAGAGAAGAAATTGATTACAGTTCAAATATGTACCTATACCCCTAAAACCCCCTGGAAAGAAATAATATATTTTAATATTATTCAAGTATTCCATAAAGCCACCTCCAACTTATCCTAATAATTCTCGCATAAGGGGAAAAACTTAGGGCAAACAGGAATCAACATATTACACTTTTTATTTGTTTCTTGTCAAACTGCTCCCTTTCACGTTTAGGGGGTAGGGTCATTATTCCAGAAAACAATAGTGGTGCTCCATGCCAATTAGGAGCAATTAAGGGGAACACACAGATCATGTCAAAAAGACGAGGACACCCCACTGTTCGCCATGACCTTTGACCTGAAAGACACTTGCTCCCAGAGCCCAGCCCTCCCCATCTGAGAGGCGATCGGCGTCACTCCCAGAGGCCGTGGGCCGCCTCCCAAACTGGGCTCAGTCTAAGGCTGTCCTGTTTTCACACCACAGGAGGATGAAGAGCAGACCAGCGTTCTGACCTGCTGCTCTTCTCCGCTCGAGGGTGAGGAGCTGACAAAAGCACCAAACGCTCCCTGCACAGCAGCCCCATGTTTTCAGTCACAACACCAGAGGTGTTTGTGTGTGGGGCGGGGTGGGGGCACACTTTGCACTACTCTGCCTTCTCCCAGCCTGGGTGAAGAGCAATACAAGTCACTCCTTTTAGGGTTTAGAATTTTTTTGTGCCTGTGACCAGGAAAATGTGATAATTTACTATGCGTATAACTATTCAGCTTAATCCTCAATAGGGCATTGCAGTACTGACCCAACAGTATTAGTGATACTCCATATTAACCATACTAGTTCCCATCCATAAATGCTAAATGCCAATTCAATTAACAGCAATCAAATCAACAACTAATCAACAAATAAAGGCCAAATATCAGGTCAAAAAAATCTCCCCAAAACCAAAACAGAGCTAATGCTAACTATGCGTATCCTTATAATATAATTAAAATGGTATGTATTGTGTGGATAATGCATGCCAGTTTGACACTGCAAGACCTGTGTTTTATCTCCATGTATTTGTATTCATTTCACAATATTCAGCTTAAATCTGAGTGTTCTAGTTCTACAACTCAAAACAGTGCCAAGACGGTGCTATTCAGTAGCTTGTAGTTTCATTTGCCTATTGGTATTCCAATTGTTTCCATTACAATTTAAAACTGGTAGTGTGAAATCTATGCAGGAAATTATAAAGTCGCTTTGACACACAAAACTAAATGTCTAGATGTGAAACATTTTTAAGTGGTGTCATTGAAAGTGGATGTTTTGCTGGATAATTCAGTAATAACATTTGTTTGAACTTACCATTGTCAGGATGGTCCCTGTGTTTTTCATGGTATGAATCCTGGGGTATTTGAGAATGTCTATCAGCCTGTTTGAAAATAGCAGAGAACCCTGGTCATTTTGTTAGTAAGACACAGAAACAAACATTGACATGCAGCAAGAACTTTGGGGGAAGGTTGCGGTTTTAGTCCACCTTGGAGAAAACGATGGCGTCGGTTCAAAAATAAATAAAATGGAGCAGAAATAGTATTTCCACAAAAAGCAAATCTTAATTAGATTGAAGTCTAAGAGCAAACAAATCGAAGGTTAATTGTTCACAAATTCACAAATTGTCTGTGGCATTTATGTAAAAAGGTGGAAAATTTATGATTTTTATTCCTTCATATCAGCCACTGTTTCACACTGGCAGAAGAGGAAAGGCCTGCTATATACCAGATCATAGAAACATCCAGGCAGCAGTTTCCTCCCTCCTTCTTCAATCAGAATGTCTAAAAAGCCTTCCCTGTCAGGGTTCATTTCCCTTAGGGTGCCTACCAGCAGAGTCAGTGAACTTTACTGGATTCATAGTTAATATTCACCCTTTCCCATTTTCTTTTCTAAAAGCAGTTAATGAGGTGCAAGTCAAAATAGAATTAATTCCAATGACGAACGTTCATACATAGGCTGCAATAGGGTAGCTACATAATTATTATTGTCATACCACCAAGAACTGACGACTAGGCCATAGTGATAAAGTTAAAGTTTTCCCTACTTAAAATTGTATTTAGCAAAGCAGATTTCCCTATTACTGGTATTTTCGTCTTACAAAAAAAATTAATTCACAAAGCTTTAGAGTTGTTGACTAATTATAAGAATAAAAAATGGCTTAACACAGCAGACACACCGGTCTGGCCATATTATTCGAATGTATGTCTTTTTGGTACCAAGACAAACAGAAAATAAGCTCAGTGCATATGGGCCAGGTAGCCTGCTGTATGTGGGCGTTACGGGATAGGATGCTGGTACTAGTTCGCACGCGCCAGTTTTTGCACAACAATGCTCGTTAAAAAACCTTTATTTACTTGCACCAAGCTAGCTATTCTGTTTAAAGTACTGCATGTGATTTCTTCGCAAACCTCTTTCCTAAATCAAAATGTGAAGTGTATGCCTACATAAACAATTTAAGTGACCATTTGGATGTTGTTTTCAGACAGAGACTCAACAACAAACAAAAAAAATAAAATGAAAAAATTGCCTAGGAATTGCAATTTAAATAAAAGCCGGTATCATCTTGCCATTGCATACGCTTTGCTGCCTAAATAATATACAAAACAATGGAAGTATTAACTTTCAGTACTTTAACTATGATCCCCATACCATTAAAAAAAATAATGTGGAATGTTGTTAAATCATTACTGTTGAACTTAAATCTGGTCTTTAAAATGCATCTTTATTTGTATTAATATGTTAAAATGTTGCATGTGGAAATTATGCTTCGAAATCTCGTTCCAATGCCCACATTTGTTTGTGCTAAATAACAGGCTACATTGAACACATGCGTTCATTTTTTATTTTAAATCGTCGTTGATTTATTTAATACAACACCTCAAATAAACATATTTGTGCTTTTAGAATATATAATTAATTTCTGGAAAATCTGAAATTCGGGTGTTTGTTTCGCGCACGTGGGTTTTTTTATTTTATTTTTTTCATTATTTTCTAAGCGAATGATTTATTTTTTTATTCAGTATTAAGTTTATTTGAGAAGAGAAACAATTGTGTTTTGAACAATATGTAATGACGATTGGCGCAGTACCCCTCTTGTTTGTTGGACCTTCATCTCCAACGATATATTGGATTATCATTAACACTGCAAAATGAACATTCCTTTTACTTATCAATGCATCAAATTCAATCCACTCACGTCATGGCTGTTGCTGTTTGAGTTCGTCTCCGACTCGTTCACTAAAGATGACTTGATATCTGCCAAATCCCCTTCTTCCTCCGAGTGACTTATTTCGGCGAATATCTGCTCTTTATGTGGATCTCCTTCGTCTTTGAAAGGGATCATTTCATCGGTAGCACAAAGTTCTGGATCCCCGTTGCCACCTCCGCCAGCTAACTGTGGCATTTTGGTTTTAAAAAATCTAATTCGCTCAAGTAAGGCACCTCTAATAGTGTTGTTAATGTATCTAAATCCCCCAAAGAAACCGAAAAACTTGAGTAAACGAAATGTTTGGGCACTTTCGTGAGTGTTTCGCGAGTGAGTGAGCAGTCTGTAGTGGGCTGCAAACACGCGTCTTCTGTTTTGACTAGAGAAACAGGAGAGCTCTGTGTTATGACTCTCTCTAAGTATTGCGGATTTTTAAAGAAGTCAGAAAAAGAAATATCCGACACATTTGAGTTGCCTAGTCGGCGGTATTTGCAGCGAAGTTAGAGCACATTCATTGTGCAGGATTCTTCTTTTCGGTCCTTAACAATTTCAAAAAATCATAAAAATTTGACTTGACCTTATAAATTACAGAAACAGGCGAGTGTTGTTTGTTTTTCTGGCGGCCCAGGAAAAAATAAACAAGCCATTACAATAAGTGAAACTTAGAATATTTTCCATTCGATGCTCCGGATGCTCATATGTCTCCTCGGTGAAAGAAAGGGGGAAAAAGAGAAGTAAAAAAATGTTTTTCACAAGCGACTCTGAAATCCCGTCTTCCTCTGTTAAATAGGCTACACCGTAGTCTGCTGCTATTTATTTAATCTATTGAGGCTAGACTACGTTAATGAACACTACCGAATTTACGTGATATATCATGAAGTAAATCTAGGTCATAAAGTAGTAAAAAATACAATATTTTCGATGCTTTACAGAATTAGTTATGAGGCAGCTCCGCTCCGTTAAGTAATGTAGCAGTTGTGAGTGTGTCAGTGAATGTAGCTCTCTCTCCCCCCCTCCTCCGTTCTGCGTCTTGCTATGGCTGTGGGGGTAAAGATGAAAGCGAAACCGCCGCTCTGATTGACACCACACCGATTGACACTCCCGAGAGAGAGAGAGAAGAGAGAGAGGTTTATAAATCGCACACGGCAAACGGGTAGACAGGAAAAAGAGCAATGGGCGGAGGGAGCGGTGTGTATGAAGCTAACACCAATCAGTAGCAAATTACCACGATGATGTAAAAAAAGAAAAGGATGAAGTTGAGTTTACTTGTATTGCCTACTTTTTGCATGATAGGCTACGTAGGAGCTACGATATGAACGTTTATCCCCACCACTATATCATACACGCTATATGGTATTTATGCCATATATTAGGCTATAGCCTGTTATGTCCGGGAACGCTTATGATACATTTCTCACAGATTTGAAGGCATTCTACATTTTTTATTTGTAGTATTTTATAATTCAGGGCGAGCAGTCTTATGTCAGTATCACTATAGCCTGTATAATTCATATTTAATTGAACATTATCGATTTGACTGTATATTTAATTATTTTGGATTTGTACTATTTAAAATGGAAAAAAATGAACAATGCTGTCGAAGGTAATTGTACGAAGTCACCTGTTCTACATTAATACATTTGCATGTAGAAAATGCATTGACTTTTAATTTAGCCTACATTAAATATGAATGTGCATTACATTAATTAATATGCGGTGGTGTATGTTGTAAATTAGGCCAACACATTATATGACTGGTCCGAATTTTAGTCCGAGGGAATTGTATGTATTATTGCAACATATCTACAATTCAAATAATAATTGTTTAATTAAATTGCCTCAGTTCCAATGATTTTGAACGCTTCAGACGAATGCATGTAGGCCTATGCGCGAAGCCTGATTAAGAATAATTGATAGTATAACCTATTAATTAATCTTAATCAGGATTAAACTCCAAAATTGAGATAAATAAATGTCCTCATCACGTGGGTGGTGCTTGGGTGGAGTGCAACAACAGGAATAATTGCTGGGAAAATGATCTCATTCGGCAAACAGGAGAACATTGTTTTGTGATGATCTTTCGACTAGTTTAGAGACTTTTGCAAACGACTTTTTGCTAATTTCTGTTTAAAGAAAACCTTGTCCCTAGCAGATGAAAGCTTCAAAGAAAATGGAAGCAATTGGTAACGCATAACATTCCAACGTAAGAATGTTGTAAATATTTGTATGGTTTAAACACAAGTCACGCAAACTTTACAGCTAGTAAAGGCTAGACTTTGTAATTTGTAATGTCAGTTGGTAGGTACATTCTTTTGTAAATTTGTGTAAGTCTACTTTCCTTTTTAGGTTGTCTTTTTTATGTGAAATGTCTGCTTCTTTCTCACATATTTCAGTATCGTTAGATTAGGCAACTATATTATAATATTGCACAATACAATGTTTAACGTATTATCTAGGAAATCAGAAGTAGTACTACAACTGCGATATTTTATTGCCTGTATGAATTAAATGCACAGGCCTACATGTGAGCACCATCCTGACGGAAATATTTCAAGAGACCAAATAAAAAAATTTAAAAAAACTAAGGGAGAGAGCTGCTGGAGACATTGCGTGAGAATAACTCCGAAGTAAGAGGCAGATCTTTATAAAGCACGGAGGTGGGGTTAGCAGGCGGAGCTGCGGCTCGCTTTGATCTTCTGGCGGCAGTCCCTTTCATCCTTGGCCCCCCTCTCCTTCCCCATGCCTTTGTATGACTAAATTTGGTAAGAATATGGAGAGAAGCCAGCATTTCCACGTGTGCGCTCATCCCAGCTGAGAGAGGAGGCAAGGTTTTTCTTCCGGGTAAGGAGACAGCGAAAAGATCAAAGACTTTGGATCTGGATTCGAATGTGGATAGAAGAGAGCCAAGGCTGGCAGCCTTGAGAGTAGCGGAAAGCAGCGGCGCAAATACGCACACACAGAAGATACACTAGAGCGGCTAAACTCGTGGAAAACAGGGGAAACCGCACTTTCAAGATAAAACATGAACAACTATCTTCCTCTTGGTGTTCTTGTGTGTTTAAAAGTGTTAGAAACAAATCTGACAACTTCTAAATAGTTGTTTTAAATTTAAATTCTGCGCATTTCTACGCGGTCCCTTTGAAAAAAAAACAAAAAAAACATATATTTTGTAAATGAATGTAGTGACTGTTAACTACAGCTAAACTTCCGATTATTTAATGCATGTTTCTGCACTGCTTTTAATTTGAACACAACCAATGAAACATAGTAGTCTAACTTGTTAAATCTTTGAGAGTTCTACTTCTTTCTTGATTTTCATTCAATGTGGGAACGAGCCTACCTTCCGTGCTGTTTGGTATCAGAGATTATGTATTTTAGGGCAAATAGATAGGGTAGGGTATATCTGATCTCTGGTGTAGCCTATATATTGCTCCTGAAATTGAATTTATGTAGCACCTCCATACTGTTCCGTTTTTAGATACACATTGATTACTCATGACATAATTATTCCTATCAGTCTCTATCACGATGCCATACAATGTACAGATAAAGCGCATGCCACAATTTATTTATTTATTTCCTGTTACATGGTGGCTGCTTGTGAGTTTTTGTATCTCCTTTGGTCGATGATGAAAATGAAAGCTCAGGCAGTGAGTTAAGTCCTAAAACACAAATGTGCCATTATGGCGGACAATCAGAGCTACTGAAAATATGAATACATGACAGCCGAGCTACAGCAAAGGGACTTAACTGATTGGAACATGGAAATTAAAAGGCATCATACAAAGCATTGTGTTTAAAAAAATGTTTACGTCTATGATACCATTGATAAGAGGAAATTAAATGTAAAAAGGAGGGTGGATATCTGCACTTGCAGATATGGAAAATGGAGAACTATGGCCAGAATTCCTTGGGAGGGGGGGGTTTATAGCTCCTGCACTGGGATCCAGCAGATGCTGTCCTGCACAGTGCCCTTTCACAATGACCACACTGCAGCTAGCAAACAGCAGTGCCCATACCTCTCATATACACTACACTGCACACAGTGACATTGGATCACATTGTTTCAGTACTGTGATCGTATCAGGGCACATAGGGGCTTGTTTCAGCATGGCAACATGCTGCTTATTAATTTAAAACAGCCCATGCATAATTTGTGTATCCTGCAGCAACGTTATTCCCAAGTCAAGGTTTTGATTAGTGTAACAGTTGGGAGTGAGCCATGCTGAAGGAGGTCAGGTTCTGGCTCGTCCACTGCGGCCTCCACCTTGTGGTGATACCCCCGCAGTGCCATGGGGACACATGGCTCTGTATGTACATACATGGCTCTATATGTGCATACATGGCTCTGTATGTGCACTTTAACACACAGGGCTGTAACTGTGGACTGGATATGTAATGACACTGCCGATAGACTGGAAAAAGTCTATCTTAAATTATTTTAGTCATGTAATGAGATTTAAATCTTTTTTCTCCCTCTCTCAAGTAGAAAATATTGGCTAGTTTTGCTTTACTGTTTGCTTGACGAGTGCCATTTTCTTAGCCTGAATCTTGAAATGAGTAAAACTGTATCACCTTGTTGACAAAATGTAGGTTTTAAAAAAAAATGTTTTTTAGCAAGAACATATGAGAAATAAGATTTTAGTCTTAATGTAAGTATACTTGTTGAGACTGGCTTATTGTTTTGGTTTTTGCAGTGTATGTATAGTGCTCCAACTGACAGGCTTCTGTGTTACTTTTTTTGAAAACATTTTTTCTGATCATCATAGGTGCCGGCTTGCAAATAGTGTATTACATGGAAAATAAAGTATTCTCATTCTCAGATGATTGGTCAGCTTATTATTACTGTATATGATAACGGGGTTTATTTGGAAAAAATAAACATTTGCATACACTCAAATTTCAGGTCTAAAATGAAACACTGATTCAGTTGTATTTTATTTACAGAATATTCAGTTTGGTTTGATTACTTCCTCTTTACACTTGACAAATAAACTGTATACGTTTAGCAGATCCAAGGCACTATAGAAACATTAATGTTATATGTATATGAATCCACCCTTCTGTTTACAAGATGTATAATAAAAGCTTCAACTAGCTCATAATGCTTTATTTTGTGACCCTGGTGGGCTATTAATTTCTTATAGCAGGCATCATAAATATCTACTGGATAGAATGGTGATGCTCAATGGTGATGATACTGTCCTTTGCCACTGAGCCAGTGAAGAGGCAGCTGTGCGTTGCCTAAATGTGTCTCTGACTGCCCTGGGCTGTAGAGCAGGAAGTAGAGTGCAGGACTGTAACCATCACACGAGTGCAGTCATGTTTGGGGTCATCCCATTAGACACTGGATTAATCTGTCTGATTCAAGGATTACAGATAAATGAAAAACTGGACAGGACTCACCAGAATACTTCTCCTTTTATTGAGTTTGGTGTGGTGCACGCAATCATTCCTTCATCAACGGACTGTGTCAAAGAGATATTAAAATTAATGTAGTCCTGTTTTTTTTTCCATTTAATGACACTTTTTTGTGCATCCAGCACTACTTCTCATCAATTTTAGAGTTGATAGTATTTATTCCCATTCATTTTCCTATCCAAAGCTTAAACATAACTCATCAACACAGGCAATTAGATTTTTGATGCTTTCTGGTTAACAACAACAGTAAAGTCATTTTGTTTTTCAGTGGGTTTATGAGAATTTTGTTGAGGTTAGGGTCAGAGGACATTTGGGGGAAAAAATCTAAAATGTAAATATGATCAATCACATAAAAAATGTCAGCATATTGGAAAGTATTGCAGCTTTTGGAGATATGGTGAAGGTGACACAGATTGTTCTATTAGAAGCAATGTGAAACCTTCTGATTGGTAGACCCCGTTTCCAGGCCAAGGGGGAGGAAAGGATTTATTGCAATGGCACCAAATAGCATTGCATTAGTATAATTTGGCTTGGCTGTAATGAGTAGAAGTTGAGGAGACCCTAATTTCATGCCTTTGATCATATTCAGAGATGTCCTCATGCCTTAACCACCTCACTCCTACACTCTACACTTATGATTTAATAAGCTCTTATTTCTTCATACTGCATTCTAGAAAGAGGCCGTTTTTTAATATTTGCAATAGGATATCCAGAATTGCGCTTAATGAAGTCTGCACATGACACATGGCAAAATTATTATCTGCCAGTACAGGTCAGGGTGATGATTGTTCCAGCTATAGCTATGGTTTTCCTCTAAAAGAAATATAAATAAAAATATATAAATAATACCTCCTCCTACAGCAACAGAGATACACAGGGCACTTTCAGCCAAGTTCTAAATTTATGAGCAAAAATAAATTATCTGCTACAGCTTTCTAGCTAGTTCTTGAAATTCAAGGCCTTTTACTGCCTACTATGGTGATAAAAGAAATATAGATTGTACATGATACAACTGGACTAGGTGCTGACAATTGGATAAATTTAAGTTCAGATTGCACATCCTCTTAATTACAAATAAAAATATACTTATTGACAAAAGCGTTTCGGGTCTCTTGTACTGCAATTGCCATGCATGCTCAAGTGTCTCTATTATAGTTCTCTGTTTGAAATATCTACCCATAAATTGAGTAAATGTCCTTTTTAATGATCAGAATGTGTGTTTTAATTTATAACACATATAATCTGTGCAGTAAAATGAAAGCCAACCAATCCATTCACTCTTTGAGGGCTCCATTGATATTCAGTTGCTGTGCGGTGCTTTATGCGGGCTGTCAATCACATCCGCTGGATGTTGATGTTTATGGAGAGGATCCGCTCCCCTCCAGTGTCAAATGCAGGTCGGACAGAACATTCTAGATTCCCCCTGCCACAGTTTTGACATCTCTCATGATCCACAATTATAGCTGTGAGCTCTGAGCCTCCATATAAAGTACAGGAAACAAACATCAAATTAAGATGAAACAGTTTGCGATAAAAGCATTAGAAAGTGGCCGTTTATCAGCCGGGTAAATCAGGCAGGGAAGGTCCAAGGTGAATTGAGATTTTTGATCCTCTTTGATGAGAGGAAAACATTAACAGACAGGCTTTTGAAGAGGAGAAATGTATCTCTAAAGGGGTGCGTTTCAGAGGCCCGTATTGGTGTGCCCTGTGATCTACTGATTTATAAAGACTGCAAAAAGTGTGTGTGGCACGGCGTTATTAAAGGAAATGATTCTATTGATGAAGGAATTAAATTGAGGGGAATGTTTCAATTAATGTCGGAGACCTTTGAAACATGTAATTTGTGAACACAGCTTGCCAAAACAGTGCCCCTTCCAAAGCATGCACACACCCACATACACGCGCACACACAATTCTACACCTTGCAGGTATAAGAATACTTAATGCATTCACAATCACAACCCTCCAGTCTCTTTCTCTCTCTCTCTCTCTCTCTCTCTCTCTCTACCTTCACAGTTGTGTTGTGCAGTTTAGGCAGAGCATATTCACATCTGTGTAAGCTCCCACACAATGCTGTACATCAGGGTGTACACAAACACGGAACGCATTATCCCCTTGTCACTTCATACAATAGTCAGGTAGTCACTCACAACTCTTTCCTCCTCGCTATATACACATCTCAACACAACATGAGCTTATGTAAACCAAGAGAGTCATCCTTACTAAGTTCTATCAGCCTAATTAGAGGGGCAGGATCTTCACTCCTTCTCTTTCAGTCTGAAAAGCAGTCATGTATCTCCACATTCAGGAAAAATCAAATGAGCACATAAAAGCTGTAGGGGCAAGAAACATGACCTCTGGATCTCTGCAAAATGTGCTTTTTCCCCCTCTTTTTCATCCATAAGTCAACACTGCCAGCAACACGAAAATGATAATATATAGAGTTTTTATAATGTTGTAAGAATCCGAGGCTATTGCAGCAGTGTTACATCAACAAGGGAGGATCGCGGGTCGCACACTGGCCGCATTCCCCCTGAGAAGCTCTGATCCAGAGACTGGGGTGTGGGTGGGATGCGCTGGGGGCTGTGGGACCTGCGGCGCTGGTGATTCATGTCTCTGGAGGTTGTCAGGGCAGCGGTCCCGCGTCCTCACACAATGCGTCGCAGCGTGACGGACCCAGGAGGAAGCAGCGCGGTAAGCTCGCGCCTTTCATCCTCGGCCGCGACCGGAGAGAAGCAGCGAGTCGCTGGCCCGGCTGCGGAGAGGGTCCCGAACCGCGGAGAGGTCACACGGCTCCCGTCCAGACTTTAATCGCTCGCGCAGACCACGCGCCGCGCGCCTGCCGTCTCTCTGACCTGCTCCCGCAAGCTTTGTGCAGCCTCAGAGATCAAACACGGTCGCCCACACTCAACACCGAGCCCGCGTGCCTCCTCACGCTTCAGCTACTGCCAGCAAGCAGGTGCACACACGCGTCAGTTATACTGCGACAGTGTTCACTTCTTCACCTTTTGTTTAAACTACTATGTTATCCAACGAATACTCGAGTTACTGGTTAAACTAATTGATGTAAAAAAACTAGCCATCACACATTCACTTAAAATTTTAAAGCAGCATGGACACTTTCACCTGCTAAGTTCAAACAAGCAGTTTTCTTTTTTTTACAGTGTCACAGAGTACATATGAGTTCAATAGTGGCAGTGTGTTAGAGTTGACACTGAACATTTTACTGTGTACAACCATGAGGAGGAACACATAACTGCTGTGCATGCTCTGCCTTATCACTATTCTGAATAATAAGTCCAATTACTTTGAAAAGGTCACTGTGCAGAGACTGAGATAATAGACTCGCTTCCACCAGTCCATGAAACTGGATGATCACATTGTTTTCTTTTATTTTGAAATCCCTGACATCCCTTGGTGTAAGTGGAGGCCAAGCTTTTCCAAAAATAACAGCAAATGTAGCCAATTTGAGTGGTTTAGTCAGGCTCACTTGACCCTGCTCCTTAGTGTATTTAAATACCAGATTCATCAGAGGAGGCTCATTCATGCAGTGTTCAGGGCACACTTTTATTTACTCAGTTAATATTTTCCCCACTGTCTTAAAGTCTCATATGTGGGCCATTTCTTTTCAGTTTACTTCCTGCTCACATATACTGCACTGTGAAAATGGCTGTGCATTTATTTTAAATGTGTTGACCATTGAGACATGATTTATTCATTAAGTCACTGTATATATGAGATAAGACATCTGAATGTAAGTTTTTATGAATTTATTAAGGCTGAATGAGTGGCACTTTAGCTATCCCAAAAGTACATGCACATATTTATGTCTATATAAAACAACAATAGGTGCGTGTGTGTGTAAATGCAAATGTGTGTGTGTGTGTGTGTGTGTGTGTATACCTGAGTCTGTGGGTGTGTGTGGGTGTGTCCCTGAGTGTGCATGTGTGTGTCTGTGTGACTGTGTGTGTACATGTGCATGTGTTTGTATGTGTGTGTGTGTACGTGCGTCTGTGCATGTGTGTGTGGGTGTGTCCCTGAGTGTGCGTGTGTGTGTGAGTGTGGGTGAGTCCCTGAGTGTGCGTGTGTGTGTGTGTGTGTGTGTGTGTGTGTGTGTGTGTGTGTGGGTGAGTCCCTGAGTGTGTGTGTGTGTGTGAGTGTGGGTGTGTCCCTGAGTGTGCGTGTGTGTGTGTGTGCGGGTGAGTCCCTGAGTGTTCATGTGTGTGTAGAGAGAGGGTGGGCTGCCAGAGAGGATAAAAGCAGCCACAGTTCTTACCACCCCGCTGAGTTTCTGGTCTCTGAAATAGGAACCGTATGGTCCTGCTTAAAGACGTGGAGCCATGTCTGGAGCCCGGTGGAATGGTCACACATGCCATTTTCCAGGCAGCGGTGCTTTGAAAAACAGGGGCTGGAAAACGGAAAACTGCTGCATGTTTCCCAACATGCCTCCTCCCTGTCCTGGCCTGCACCTACCCCACCCCTAATCCACTGCAGGGCAGCCACTTCACCCTGGGCCCTGCCCCACCTCCCCCCACACCTCCATCAGTCCACCAATCTCACAACTCTCTGTCACACACACTCAATCAGAAATGTAAAGGCCTGTGCTTCTAAACCACTATAAAATGTGACCTGGTCCTTACTAGAAAAATGTGATGTATCCCATGGGCCCCAAAACACACACACACACACACACACACACACACACTCACACACTCACACACACACACACACACACACTCACACACACACACACACATTTCAAATGTACTTCATTTTTTAATTTAAAAATTAAATGAGAAAATGTAATATGAAAACATAATTAACAGAACATTTAATTAAAAATGTTCAGTTTCATCCCATTGCTTTGACGCTCTGCAGTCTGTTTTGATTTCAGGGTACCATCATAGCAGCATAAAGATCTGTGCCCTGTTCCTAGTGGAATCCTTAGCATGTTAAGTCATTACCCAGAACTTTGATTAATTCAATGCAGCCAGAGGTCACGGTTTCTGGGCTGATCCTGGAAGCGGTCAGCCAGTTGCTCAGCATTACCACGCTGGGAGAAGAGACTCCCTGAGGATGTCTGATTCATAATACAAAGGTTTCCTTGCAAAATATAAAACATGTGGCTGCTTCCTGTCATTGTGGCATGCTTCTGTTTCAAACAGAGACTCTAAAGCATTTCAATGCTTTTATTAACCCTTGAACATCTGCAAAAAGCCATTGGCTGAAATTCAACTAATACAAAGTTTTTTATGGATAAGCCTAGCTTTTGAAGTGGAAACATCTTTTCCTCCAGAATAGGAGAATAAAATCATATTGTTTTTACAGCCGAGTGAGCAGGATGCTTGCGAGTTATGGGATGGAAATGATTTATTAGTCATATGAAATCTGAGGGGACGAGTGGAGTGACACAGTTACTTTTCTTGTTTTCTGCCAGAAACAGTCAAACAGAAGAGGGAAGGATGTCTATTTTAATATTTATTTCAACTGAAGTTGTGTTGCATTAGATAAGGCTGAGAAACTGGAAACTGAAGAGACCTGTTGGAGTCATAACATCCCGACAGAATGATCTGGAATTGCAACATCCTCCAAAGATGAAAGAGAAAACATGGAGGCGTGGGCAAACACAGTCCGCGCAGTTCCGTTGTTGTAGCGATTGGCTGATAAAGTCCAAAGGCCTCAGCTGCGCATTCAGACTGCACAGGCTGCAGTGAACGCCCTGGTGATATGACTCTGGGGCCTGTTGCCTTCCATTTCACCTTTCTCATAATGAGGATAAATACATGAATAGTTAAGATGTCTACAATGCTCCTGCATATCCCAGGGTGCATTGCCAGTGTTTGCCAGTATAACCCTGTGGCACATGTGTCTCGGTTTGCGGGAGGGAGGCAGGGCAATCCGAGGACCAAGTAGATACACACCTGGCAACATGATGAATTAGTCCAGGCTGTTAAATGTGTGCTCTTTCCCACAGTAGGTGTCTGAGACCGGGGAACTACGGACGAGAGAGCGGGTGTACAAGTGGGCTGGAAAAGCCAAAGAGCTGACAAAAGACAGAGTGAAAGCTACACTTTGATTTTGGTTATTGTTATTATTTTAATTGCTGTTTTGACCCGATCCCAGGAGGGTGACGGCGAAGAACCTATTGTTTACTTATAGTTTGCATGCGCTCTCTTTCCCTTCCCCACTCCCCAGAGACTGAAAAAAAAGCAGGTGAAATCTGGTCTTTTGCTACCTCCCTGTGTCAATCTGTCCACCCAGGGGAGTGTCACGGTGTGTGACAAACACATACAGCACTGACAGGTTACTTACCAGGGCTTCTCACCAACATAAAAGCCTTTGAGTAGCACTCCAATCCTACCTGTAAAGATAAGACCAACTCACAGCTAGTTGTATTTAGTGAGAAGGTGTAGGATATATTAACTTCATGCCTAAAAGTGTTGCCTCTTCAAGTCTGGAACTCTGGAATGTTCTTTGGTCTCTCAGTCCTGCTGCGTGAGCAGAGATGTCTTCCCAGTTGCAAAAACTTTGTCAGTGATTTGCTCTGAAAACTGCAAAAAGAAAAAAGATCTTTCTGCATTCTTCCAATTAAATAAAGATCAAATGTTTTGATTTCTCAGTCCAAGAGATCTTTTCAAAGAGGAAAAATGTCAAGACAAAGCAAAATGCTTTGAAAAATTCTTTTATAGCAAATCTTTGTAATTTATAATTGAAAATACTAAATAAATGATTGTGTCCAACCCCATACAAAACAATGTTATGATGTAAGCTCATATAGACCGTTTTTGACGTTTTGAAATCCAGATTTTACTGAGAATCACTCATATGCAAAATAAATGAAAATAGAATGGCTAATGATAATGTTTTTTTGAAGGAGAATGAATGTAACACAGAAACTATGTATTCTTTGTGCCAATGGCTATCTCAACTTTTTGCAAATAACTATCACAGTCTAACAAACAGTAACTAGTTAATGAAAATGGAAAAATACAAAACCCACTACTACAATCACATTCACCATCCTAACTACCCAGCTATCAAGTAATGCAACAAATGTTTTATTTGTCTATGTATTTTAATATGACAGTCTGACAAGTTGCTTTGAATGATGCCCATCAAATGCTGATAGATACTATTAAAGTATACATAAAATAAACATGATCATGTGATTATGATATTTATGTATTTATTTTCAGAGATTGCCTTATCCCTAGGTGTCAGCTTCTGAATAGCACTGGTCCCGTAAGTTGTATTTTCAAGTTGCTATCATTTCAAGATATATAGAGTGCAAAGTGCAATTAGCGAATGTATTTATCCTGATTCCAAAAGGGTTCCGAATCAAATCAAATACAAAATTAAGCATTGCTTTCAGGACATTCTTTCCACATGTGATTAACCATGCAGGTATGAAAAACATATTAAAGCTTAACAGCGACAATGCGAAGAGTTACATGGCCCACTGCCGCCATCACAGTGGAACCATATCTGTTCAGCATTTACCGTAACCAAGCCATTTACCGAAACCGAGCCCTCACAAGGCGGATGGCATAAAACCGCGGCAAGCAAAGGCATCATCACTCAGGCCGTCACGCCGAACTTCACGGCTAGACCACTAAGACCAGGCTCGCTGGCGTACAGGAACACGGTGTCCCTGCGGCGCGAGAGCAGCCTATGGGAGCCCTCGGTGCTTGAAGCTTCTCTGGAACAAAGATATGAAAATAAATGAAAGCCAGGGGAAAAGAACCCCCCCGAAAACAAACAAACTGAAAGCTGAGCCCTGGGCCCTGGTCTTTTGTAGGGATGGTGCCTCTTCCGTGCTGTCTCAGGGTGAGCTAGCCCATCTGGTAGTGCGGGGAGAGGGGTGGGCTGCCACGAAGGGGCACCCTCCCCCATTAGTGGGGCTTGCTGAGGGCACAAAGGCAGAATTAATACAGCTGCCACTCATATTAAGATCTTCAGCAGCACCCACTGCATGTTTCTTAAGTCCATACAAGAGAACATCATAAGCCTATTACAAAGGGCTCGCTGCAGCTCTCCGTAATGCGCCATAATGAAGAATGATGTCACATATTAAGACAATGGGCCAAAGGTTGTTCAGAACAGTGAGAGGACAAAGCAGGGTTACCAGTGCATTTCACAATTTTGGTTATTATTATTATTATTATTATTATTATTATTATTCCTTTTTTTATTTACACATTTCTTTACTGTTGAATAGTTTCATTTCCAATTAAATGTTCATTCTGATTAGTGCAGCATTTTGTTAAGATTATTATACATAGTAAAATGTTCAGTGTTAAATCAACTCTGAGAGTACCTATGGACCCAATTAGACTCACATGTTCTCTGTTAGTGTTGAATTAACACTGGACATTTTATAGGGTAGATTTCTACATCTGCAGTTATGGGAAATGCACTGTTCATATAAGTTATGATAGAGTAGATAAAATGAGTGACCTATAAAAAAAAGAATATACAATGCTTAGTGTGACTTTTGCAAGAGGTACAACGGGCTGTATTTGTGAATCAATTGGTTATATTCTGTTATATTATACACTGAGTCCAAGTTAAGAAATGTATGAAGAACAACCATGGGTAGTTAGACACTGAGAAAGGTCTTTGATGCTGAATGAACTAGCTCTTAAAATTGAAGAAATGTTAAGGGATTTATTTCAGAAGAAACTTGAAGGTTTCTCGGCTTTGTTTTTTTATTCCTTTTAAAAAATGATCTTAATACCAAAGGCCTTTGAAACTTTATTTAATTTCTTAAGTATAAACTCCTTTTAAACAGACATAAATAATATTTATCCAAACTGTATCTTTGTTGTTTTACCTTTACCCGTCACCGTGTCAGTTTTTCATCACCCCATCAAACTTTACATTCCCCGACAGCTATAGCTAGAGAGGACAACAGTATAAAACCGAGCATTGGTGGGACTTACATATAGGCTACTGTTATGAATAGTGTTTCCATGCAAATGCTTGACAACAAAGGAAGATAACATGCAGATTGAGGACCACAAATGGTGTTTAAAAAGAAAGCAATTGTTCATGGTAAACCTGGTTGGAAAAAAGGTGAATAGGTCTCACTTGAAGGTACAAATCCTGGCTAAGTGAACACGGACAAAACATATTCAGGCGAGGAACATCTCTTTCTCGTAGTGTGTGACGAAAGATGAATGTATAATGAAGTGCAGTGAGTGAACCATATCCTAGTTGCGTGGTCTGGCTCTGCTTCTCTGGATGGTCTAATTTAAGAGGGGATTAGGAAGCTGGGAGAACATAGCCCAATTTTCTCTCTAATTGGAGGCTCGTAATTGAAAAGCTTCCAGAAACCACATCCATTTTCTAAGGTGGGTTTGAAATTCCTACTTTATTTCTTTATCCATAATACCTTCCCCCCTCTCAGTTTTTTACCATGCAATCTCAATTAAAAATGTGACATTTTTGAAAAATATTTATTTAATGGCTTGCTTCTGTTTGTTAAGACGAAGACTGTGTGAATGCTCTCACTCTATGGAAAGCCTAAGCCTGGGCTCTCCGGCTTATTAAGGAAGTCGAATAATTCTCTAGCCGCATCCACCTGCAAAGTTGCAATAACTGATGACCATCAACTTATATGTATTGCATATATAGTTTGCCTCTGCTTACTTCCTCTTTCCTGAAAATAAAGCATAGATAGGCAGCTACTGTTAGAACACGGGTCATGCACAGGGCAGGAACTTACTCTATGGTATAAAATATAGTTAATCTGTTAATCTTAGTTAAAGCCACCCCAGGTTTACAATAGTTGTAGCTTCATGTGCCATTCTTACATCTTTCTTCAATAAGCATGGCAAATTACATTTTTGTCTTAAAATCATGCAAGGGTTGGGGTGAATTGTACTGGATTACTGCCTTGGTACAAGCAATTGTGTAAGCAAAGGTAAGCTAGCAATTTAGCAATCAAAATTGAGTGGATGGCAGCTTGGGTAACTTTACATACTGTATGCCATAGAAAGTAAAATGTAAATATATAAGATGGAAGGTGTAAGCTGTAATCCACCACTGTAAAGAAGGCAGCCTTCCTTTCATTAATTTGAGGACCTTACACGTTTGAACTCATATGGAACCACAAATTGCTAGGCACCTTACACTGCGGAAGGAAACCCCGTCAATTTAGCATCGTCGGTCACGCATGGCTTGAATCTGGCAGAGCGTAGCTTGGTGAAATGATATCATTTGTGAGGAAAGAGGAGAAATTAAGTCCAAAATAGTTCCCAAAATATCTATCAAGACAGCTGGAAGGCAGGACCGTGGTCATTCCGCTATCTGGTCTTCTAATGTGAACATGGGTAGCTACTCCATGGCACCTGACAGAAGTAAGATTCAAACTTCAAACTGAGATGTGTCTGTTACTTTCATAAATGCATTTTCCTTCATTGAAGAAGTGGAGAAAGTGAGAGAGAGAGAGAGAGAGAGAGAGACAGACAGACAGAGAAAGCAGTCAGAAGAATGGCAAATGTGTTAAATTAAAATGTCTGTTTTAATTAAACAGTTCCAAGATTTTACTAAACCATGCTACAATTGAATTTCGAAGAGGCTTTTGTTTATATATGTGTAATAAGCAATGCAGTTACTTCATTAGTAATGATGACATACTCCTCATAAAACAATATCAGTGTGTGTGTGGGAGCACTCAAAAAATGCTTCACCATTTTACTTTTAACTGGAGAAAATTCTGGGTTTTAAGAAGCATTGGACCAGAGAGCCATACTGAGTTGAAGATCACAGTAAGTTACTCCAGTAAGACTGTAATAAGAGTGCTTCTTTCCCATTTCATTGCATGTACAGCTAAGAGAAAAACAGAAGTAAAAGGACTAGAGGTACTGAGACCAGCATGAATGTGCCCAGTAGGTTTTTGTCAGAAGCTTAATGAGTTCCTGAGGGAAAGAGAACTGTCAATCAAGTCCACTTTATTTTACAACAACACCAGTATTCCTTCCCATATCATAGAACCAAAGGGCTTGAAATAATCAGAAAAAGCCAAGTTGCTGCTCTACACTGCATGAAGTAAAAAGCAAAACAGGGGCCATTGGTTAATTTACATGAGAAGGTAGCTGCACCGTTTAAGAGATGGAGCATCTTGTGGAAATTAAAAAAAGCAAAGCAATTATGGTATTTATCATCCCTCATTCAAGCACTTGAACATTCTGTGGAATAAAATGGCCTCTTTCCTAAAAATGAGGGAGGCTTAAAAGTGCCTATACCACACTGTTTGTGATGAGTATTGGCACTGCTATGGGAGCAGCCTGCGAGACACCTCTTCTTTACAGAGGAGAAAGGTTCTTGGATCAGGGCTATTGTTAGCTGGATATTCAACACAAGGAATGGTTGAATGTAGAGCGGATTAGGGGGAGAATAATACTAAATATTGGTATGAAATATTTATAAGCCTTCCATAGCAGGGGGGAGGTTTATTAAGTGTTTGGATTATTAAATAAATCAACACTTTTGCTCCTCCTCCACTGTATTCTAACATTTCCTTGTTTTAGAGGAATAATAAAAGAAAAAAACAACAACTGTGCAATCATAGAACAACAATCCCCGCCACACACACACACACACACACACACACCCACACACAGAACAAGAAGGGATTTAGCATTATCTGCATATGAATGGGGGCTGTCCTCAGTATGACAAAGGCTGGGCCATCTTTACACACTTGCTAACACACCAAGGGAGAAAAAAATAGAACCCAGAAAATGCCTGATAGAAAAAAAACATGCCTATCGATTTAGATGGGATTTGGCACATAACCACCGAAGATAGTGTTTCAGTAATTATGCAAAATACATTTCATAGGTACACCCAAGCTTTCAGAGTTAATTAATATTCCATTTTCTAGATTTTCTAAGGCTGAGGAAAATCCTGTGTGTGTGTGTGTGTGTGTGTGTGTGTGTGTGTGTGTGTGTGTGTGTGTGTGTGTGTGTGTGTGTGTGTGTGTGTGTGTGTGAATGCAAGTGAATGCAATGCATCTCTTATAGCAAGGGACTGTTTCTAATAATATAATTTATGGTCCATTTATAGACTCTCCACAATAAATCAATCTTTTCTACATTGCTTTAATATAATACTACATTGCATATGTCTACACATTATGTATATATATTCAATAATGATGCATAGCATCTGAAAATGTATAATTATGTATGTATTATTTATGTATTAGAACTTCTCTGGAATGTGTATTACCTATTTTACCAACAATAACAGCATAATTAACAAATGCTTAAAAAACACAGCGGATAAATATTTATTAATGACGATAATTATTGCATTAGCTTATTGTTGAACCCCTGCAGTATCAGCCCTTTTCTTAACACAAGCTTGAAAACTATTTTGGAACCATTTTGATTACAGGCATAATCCTGGTCTCTTTTGAAAGGTTTTTCTCTAAGTATTACTAAAGTATTACTAAAACAAAGTTACAGAAGCTGAAACACAGTGGGAACTGTATAACATTTTCTCACTGAAAAGATTGATGATGATGATTTATTTGATCATCAAGGATTTAAGCACAATAAAGCCAAGAAGGCTTATCTGTGGTTCTCAATGTATCTTCTGTTTATGAGTGGATACAGATTATTGTGGCTATGCCTGGTGCACGCGGATGGGGATCATGCATATACTGTGCAACTCCATTGCCGATACTTGTCAGGGAAGCTTGTACATGCACTCATTGTCCAGAGAGCCTATAAAAACATAGAAAATAGCATTCCTATGTACAAGTACTTTTGTACATATGCAACGGTAGAACAAACAACAATGATAATTCCTATAGAGAAATTCGAAGTAAACAATATGCATTCTATACATACTTCTCTGAGTTCACCTTATTTGTGCAAAATATGGATTTCCAAAGTGCTGAGAAGGCAAGGTCCCCCCACGCTTGTTTTACCACCCGCATGTTACAAAATGAGGAACTGTTGTCGCTAAAGCAATGGCATCTTAAAATAGGTTATGCAGAGCGAGTTTAACGCTTTCAAGCAGTATATCCTGTTACCATAGTGATTAAAAATTGCACCATGGAAAAAGGAATAAATGCAAAAAAAACCAACACTGGCTCAGCCATATGTAACCTTTTCTTTGGACAAAGAGGAACCCCATGACATAAAACTAACATTATTATTGCCCCATTTTAACAGCTTGGCTCTCCAATTCATTGTTCTGTACTACAGGCATTTTGCGGCAAACAATGGTATGTCACAATGATTATCTAAAATAAACACGCTACAGATCAGTTTCATTCTGTGTCTTTCTCTGTAGCAGATGCATTCTTTTTTGACAGGTCCAATGAAAAGTTTGAGTAAAAATTCCGCCTTAATGTAGGTTCTCAGCCTGTAGAAGAGAACCTGGTCCTTGGCTGTAGGCTTAAAACAATGTAGTTCAGAATGCCTAATCATTCAGGTAAGCTACTGTATGTACATGACATACTGTATACTGTATCATACATTACACCACAACAGCCAATTTTGTTTTGCTTTATTTTATAATCTGAAAACTGCATAATTTTATAGTAGGCTCTTATAGTAGGCTCTTGACCATGAAGCTGATGCTGGCGATCTGTGGATTATCTGTGGAATGTCGGAATACAGCAAAGTCGTTGTGTTACATGATTTTGGCTCGTTTATTGTGGGCTAGTGGAGCAAGTACCTCAAACCCCAGGAGATAATTTCATTTAGGGGTGGGGGGCATGGGGTGAGCCTGGCCCACGCGGGTCAGCCAAATTTTGGCTGCAGATCAAACGCTGCACGAGAGGGATACGGATGTCTACAATATCGGTGGGAACCCGGCCAGCTTTGATGTTCCCTGCGAGTATGCAGGAGCGAGCATCATGCCAGAAAGTACTCGAGCACAAGGGCCTTCGCAGTGGCATGTTATCTGAGCATGGCTCTGGCGCGCAAGAGCTCACTACCACCACTCCCAGTCCTCACTGTAAAATAAAGGCTGAAAGGCAGCACTGCAATCCTGGTGCTGTCAGCTTCAACAGGCGTGCAGCCACGGTAGGTTATGAATGTCCAGTGTCACAATATCAAACTGCAAGGCACTGATGTTTTGCCTGCACCCTGGAACCCTAATAATCACAGGGGCATCCAGGAGGCATCACCTTGGTCTTATTCCTCAGACATAATCTCATCTCCCAGCCCATCCTGTGGTGGCCAGTGTCATAACCATGGACTTCCAACTTGTAGCCTTCTAAGATGAGTGATAGGCAGTACTATATGCGCACCATTGCACAGGTAGATAACAGATTATTATTATTATTTTATCACATTCATGATATGTCATTGGAATAAGAATAAATAAAAATAAGATGTGAGGATGGTGATGAAATCAAAAGACCATGGAGAACGCCTGCCAACATTCAAAACAACAGCCAAAAAAAAAAAATAGCACTTGATGTAACACTAGACAGCCCTGAGTAATTGGTAATGCCCAACCAGTGGGGGTCACTAGAGAGTGATGAAATGTGGACCCCTAAGCGACTAGACCCTTCCGTATCCTGGGTGATGCAATCTGCAATTATGCGCTGCCCAAAGGGGCTATCAGTCATAGTTCGCACAGGCAATGTTCAAATTTAGTCTGAGTTTGTAGGGTTCATCCATACACCACAGCATGGTGCCTTAAACAAATGAGCCACCAAGCCGCCTGAGAAAGCGTATTGTTTTTACTCTGCCAGCCCTGACATTCCCAGCCTCTGCTCTTGGTTAAATCACGTGCCCTGAAGGTGCACTCCTCACACTGATGGAGAGACTTCTTGCACCATTAGAGACTGTGGCACCTCTCCAGTTTTGGGAGGATAAACATGTCCTGGGGAACACTAATTCCCGAAGGATTGACAATGAGGTCGCTGAGTCGCTGAGCAATGTGCTGAGAACCTGGGGGTGAATCTGAGGAGCATGTATGAGCGTGTTTGTGGGTGTGTCATTAAGTGCACATACAGTGGTGTGAAAAAGTGTTTGCCCCCTTCCTGATTTCTTATTTTTTTGCATGTTTGTCACACTTAAATGTTTCAGATCATGAAACAAATTTAAATATTAGTCAAAGACAACACAAGTAAACACAAAATGCAGTTTTTAAATGAAGGTTTTTATTATTAAGGGAGAAAAAAAATACAAACCTACATGGCCCTGTGTGAAAAAGTGATTGCCCCCCCTGTTATAACATAACTTAACTGTGGTTTATCAAACCTGAGTTCAATTTCTCTAGCCACACCCAGGCCTGATTACTGCCACACCTGTTCTCAATCAAGAAATCACTTAAATAGGACCTGCCTGACAAAGTGAAGTAGACCAAATGATCCTCAAAAGCTAGACATCATGCCGAGATCTAAAGAAATTCAGGAACAAATGAGAAAGAAAGTCATTGAGATCTATCAGTCTGGAAAAGGTTATAAAGCCATTTCTAAAGCTTTGGGACTCCAGCGAACCACAGTGAGAGCCATTATCCACAAATGGCGAAAACATGGAACAGTGGTGAACCTACCCAGGAGTGGCCGGCCGACCAAAATTACCCCAAGAGCGCAGCGACGACTCATCCAAGAGGTCACAAAAGACCCCACAACAACATCCAAAGAACTGCAGGCCTCACTTGCCTCAGTTAAGGACAGTGTTCATGACTCCACCATAAGAAAGAGACTGGGCAAAAATGGCCTGCATGGCAGAGTTCCAAGACGAAAACCACTGCTGAGCAAAAAGAACATTAAGGCTCGTCTCAGTTTTGCCAGAAAACATCTTGATGTTCCCCAAGACTTTTGGGAAAATACTCTGTGGTCTGACGAGACAAAAGTTGAACTTTTTGGAAGGTGTGTGCCCCATTACATCTGGCGTAAAAGTAACACCGCATTTCAGAAAAAGAACATCATACCAACAGTAAAATATGGTGGTGGTCTGGGGCTGTTTTGCTGCTTCAGGACCTGGAAGACTTGCTGTGATAAATGGAACCATGAATTCTGCTGTCTACCAAAAAATCCTGAAGGAGAATGTCCGGCCATCTGTTTGTGACCTCAGGCTGAAACGAACTTGGGTTCTGCAGCAGGACAATGATCCAAAACACACCAGCAAGTCCACCTCTGAATGGCTGAAGAAAAACAAAATGAAGACTTTGGAGTGGCCTAGTCAAAGTCCTGACCTGAATCCTATTGAGATGCTGTGGCATGACCTTAAAAAGGCGGTTCATGCTCGAAAATCCTCCAATGTGGCTGAATTACAACAATTCTGCAAAGATGAGTGGGCCAAAATTCCTTCACAGCGCTGTAAGAGACTCATTGCAAGTTATCGCAAACGCTTGATTGCAGTTGTTGCTGCTAAGGGTGGCCCAACCAGTTATTAGGTTTAGGGAGCAATCACTTTTTCACACAGGGCCATGTAGGTTTGGATTTTTTTTCTCCCTTAATAATAAAAACCTTAATTTAAAAACTGCATTTTGTGTTTACTTGTGTTGTCTTTGACTAGTATTTAAATTTGTTTGATGATCTGAAACATTTAAGTGTGACAAACATGCAAAAAAATAAGAAATCAGGAAGGGGGCAAACACTTTTTCACACCACTGTATGTATGTGTATGGATGTATGTGTGTGCATGTGTGTTGGTGTCAAGGGAACATTCCCCAATGGGGGAGTGGGAAAGGGTAGGAGAAGTTGGGAGGGGGGCTAGTCCGGAGTTGGAATGGTCCTCTGTACTGGCTCATTAAACCCAGAGCTGTACTGGATCCACATTAAACAAAAGGCAGTCTTTCAACATGTGCCGACTGGTCCGCATCATTTACGTAAATGACTTTGCCTCTGTGAAGAAATGAAGGATGGGTTTTAACAGCGTCGTGTATGGGGACGAGGCCTGTTGTATGAATGGAGAAACCCCCTCATTATTTAAGGGCAAAGCAAAGAGAGAGCAAGGGCTTGCGTGATGTGGTAGGAGTATTGCTCAAACATGCATGTCGTAGTTGCACATACAGTCTATCTATCAAATACTGACATTTGGCTAGAGAAAAACAGCAAGACAGGGTGCCACGTTGCATTTTGAATGTAAGTAATGTTTTTTAACAATCACTTTTATTTTTCAGCATTAATCACAGAATTACACTGTGGTGTGAATGTAAGCACATTGATGACATACATGCTTATTCACTAGAAAATACATTTTATGGAAGATAAAATATAATAACAACAGGCTGGAGTCCAGTATGGTTCAGTCTGACTCACAATGAAGTTGGGAACATTAATAATACTGCTCTCCAAAGCATGTTGCTTCTCGAGAGAGGATGGGATCAATGAATCAAAGAGAGATCCTCATGATCTCCTCTACTCTACTTCCTTCCATGTCCCAGTCATAATAGAAGATGCCACTGTAATCCCCTAAAGTCTCAAAACTCAACTCATGACCCGGGAGAGGCAGGGGAGAGTCCCAATTCTTTTGATTAAAGTTGATTAAAGGATCTGCTTTGTTTCTTCAGTTGTTGGGACATTTTGTATCAACGTACCGACGGGAGCTTTTGTCAAGTGCCCATCTGAAAAGTATTTTCATGAGAGCTTAAGAAGATACAAAAGACTTACCTGCCAGCTTTGAAGTTGTATACCTGTATGTCTGTTTATACCGATATAACAGTGCTGCAGTAGCTTTAAGAAAAATAAATACATTCTTTATTTCTTAAAAAGAAAGATAATATAAATAAAGCTAATGGAATGCAAATGCTTTGAAGATAAACACAAGTAAAAAAAATGTTATCGAATGAAAAGGTTATAGAATGAAAAGGTTCATTATTGCACTCAGTTTTCACTCTTCTACTATTTCTACTACTTTATTTTCACGGCAATGTCAGGATGTGAGGTTTGGAGTTACCAGAGGTTACAGTTTCATGCTGCTAATGGTGCCTGGGTAGAGAGACCGAAACGATCAACACTGGTAGAGTACCTGATGGATAAGTGCAGACCCTACGATCTACCAAGGGAATTTACCATCACCGTGTAATAGTGGCTTTGTATATTCCTCCCAGTGCAAATGTTAAAAACAAATTGAGCATCCTTTATGGAGCCATTAGCCAAACGCAAACAAACCACCCTGACAGCTTTTTCATCTTGAAAAGCATTGCCAGAGACCCCTCCCACCCTTCCCATGGACCGTTAACCCCCCTTCCATCTGGAAAAAGGTTCTGCAGCATCCAGGCCAGAACTGCCAGACTCTGCCACAGTTCATTTCCCCAGGCTGTCAGGCTCCTCAACACCTGTGCCTTAGACCTGGGTTGAACAGGTGGGTGGCAAAAGGGTGAAATGTGGACCTGTCTGAAAATGTAAATAAGCTACACCAAATTGGCAATGAGCTGCTCATTC
This sequence comes from Conger conger, assembly GCF_963514075.1. Taxonomy (NCBI): domain Eukaryota; kingdom Metazoa; phylum Chordata; class Actinopteri; order Anguilliformes; family Congridae; genus Conger; species Conger conger. Next base: position 30,932,502 of record NC_083765.1, read on the forward strand.
CTGACAGACACACCCTGAGCAGCGGCACTCCTCCCACTTCGTCGTGCCGCGAATCCCGAAATTAGCAGGGGGATCTGGATTGTCTGGAAAATGTGGCATCAACACGCCAGTTCGCAAAATGGGAAAATACGGCCCTTTCTAAAACATCTTTTTTAATAACACTTTTTTTATCAACTATGTTAACATTTTTACTAATGGCAGTGTAATGAGTTGAGCTTTTTCAACACACTGTATAACACAATACAATACACAATATAAAGTGTCTTCACTTTTAGTGAATTAAAACATTTTTGCTTCATAATCTTTAAACAAGTGAATGTTGTTCATACATGACTTTAGTAAAATGTAATGTAATGTAATGTAAAATGCGAAAAAAAGGTTTGGGGGTACAATAATTTGCACATATATCTATTTTCAACTTCTATTTATTAAATGTATATGTTTATACAATCCTAAATTATTATTTTATTTTTCTGTAAAACCTGTCAACTGTGCTGTTTGAAGTTCTGAACTTCTATGGCATATTTGTGACGTCCCTGGATATATAAAAAGATCAAACTCCTCTTGCTGTCTCTTGAAAATGTGGAAAGAACATATACTATTTCATACCTATTCATGGAGACAAGTAAGACACCAAAATAAACACTGTAAGTTTTACTGCTAACGATGCCAATTTTGTAAAAACTGAGTAATTATTTGGAATCCAGGGACCTGATGGAAATAATGTATGTCAATCATTGCAAAGCCCAGTATACAGACACCAGTTAGCATAATTACCTGTATGTGCAATCAATGATAATTAAGTTGGCATAATGGCATCGCAGTTTACATGCTCTAAACCAAGCGTCTTATACTTCAGCCCTGGGGGTCTATAGTTTGCTGGTTTTTGTGATTTGCTTTCAATCAGCAGACAATTTAGGCCTTGGAGGTGTGAAGGTGTGTACTCCTCAGCCAATTAAGGACTTAAATTAAGAGTTGCTGTAAGTGCAGGAACACATCTATAACCCGCAGACACAGCAGCTCCCCAAGGATTTGAGTTTGAGATCTATACTCATTGGTAGTTATTAGCTTCAACCTGCTGTAAGTAAATGCATGTTTGTCTGGCCCTTGAGTTTTTTCCTCTTGCCATATCAACTTCTCACAGGCTATGCATGCAGAGTAGATTGTGTCCACAATGCTGAAATGTATTTTCTATTCAAATTGCCTGTCCTACAAATGGACCAAAATGGACGCATAACTGAAAAAAGTGTTCTGCAACAATTTTGGAGTGAGAAAAATATAATCCAAGGTAAGAGTGATTAAAGAAGAATGGGAAATATTTTCCACTGCTGTAATATTCTCCCATTATTTTGCACTTTTAAGTTTAGTTTAGGAGACACAGTATTTCCAGTATTTCTGAGGTGCAGTGTTTCAGTAATCATTGTGAGAATGACATGTGCTCCCTGCCGTTCCTTCCCATTGCAAACTGCAAGCAGTATTTGCTCCTGTCACACTTTGCATGTTACTTTGAGTTCTGTATCAGTGGATACGTTTCACAGAATAGGTCTTCCAAAATGGTACATGTCTTGTGTGCAGATCTTTGGGGTGGATGCAATGTATTTCAGAATTGTTCACATACATTTGTCTGGTGTTCATGAGGTGGTGAAGATGGAAATAGCTTTTGCCATTACTTGATTTGATTCAAAGATCTTAATCAAGTGATGCATTGGCCTATGAATTGATTGACAATAACAGGCACTTGAAAACTGATACAGGATATTTCTGTGCATGGAAAACATAATCTTATTCATCATTATAAAAAAAAAAAAACATATAATAACATATAATTTTTTTCCATTTAAAATATTCTTCTGTATGGAATAGTATTATGTAGTATTATGACATCATGTTCTCATTTAACATTGAGCCTGGAGAGGAAATTGAGTTTATAGGTTGGTTAAAATTGGGATATATCATTTTGAGGGGGATGATGGTACTTAAAACCTTTGCATATATCCTTTCATAAGAAAGCGCAACACACACAACAGCCGGCCTCTTGTGCATGAGAAGGCACTGATGTGCTTTCTGTTTCCATGCCAACATACATTCATCTTTCATCTTTCTTACTAGCTCATTCTACGCTTCAGATGAATTAGGTTTGTTACCAATTCTTTTGAAGTAGAGAGACCAGCCCCCACCCCACCCCACTTCAGAGAAACAAAACAAACCAAAAAAAAAAGAAAACACACACAGAGGGTACACGTGTAAGCCAATAATCTCAGTCATTTAGACTCCTTGGCTAACCACTGGATACGGCGCACAGGAAATCTCCACTTCATTTCAATCTGGAATGTTCTTCAGTGCCTCCTGTGTTGCATGCTCAGCTGTTGGGGGTTTCAGTGTACTATACAATTAATTTTCATTATAGACTCCTTGCTATTAAAGAATGCATTGTACATTTTAGATCAGTAATGATCTTCAATTACACTGCCTTGGAACTGAAGAGGCTTTCTACAGTATAAAATAAAAAATAAAAATTCAAGATGGTCTTTTAAACTCACAGCCCAGACAGGCCTTTTCAGGAATCAATCATGATCTGCAGTACTGGGATAAAAAACACCAAGGAGACTCTGAAGATGAAATTGTAAGAAAAAATTTCATATACATCAATATACTATACTGAATTGTGACCATGCATTGGTAAAACTCTGTGTTCATTAATCTGGTAGTGATGAATTACACACGATTAAAACATAATTATATTTGCAAATAAATTCTACATTCCATTCCAAAGCATTATCAGTCCTTCTTTTGAAGTAAGCTCTGATCAAATGTTATCATTTTCATAAAAAATGTGAAGAAAAAAAATCTTCTAAAATCACCATACGCACCTGCACAATTACACACCAGCTCCTGTGCTTACTTACATGAATATAGATGTCTGTTGCACAACTCAGTAGGCAGTCACTTATGGTGATTTATTCCGACTATATTGTTGGTGAGATAATAAACCTTTTAGCTTCTAATTATTTTTCAATTAGCATTAAAAAGAATACCGTTGTAAGGGGTGAAAGCACATCAGTTTGAACTATTAGCATCACAATGGTATACATGACACACATGCCATGTGCCTGAAGACTCCATGCACACAAAAAATTGTGCAGAAATGCTTTCAGCTCAAGGCCCATGTACACAAAGATGTTTTAGCATTGTGAACTTGACTTGCAACAGTAACATTTCAGGGATTTTATCTTAGCTCAAGGTGCTATCCTTTAAAGCCTAAATGTATTAATAGCAGATGAATGCATTGACACAATGGGACAACAGAAAGCAAAAACATTGTTCTGGCTTTTGACTTAACTTCATGTTAAAAGCAGAAACCAGCTGATGAAAGACCTGGTCAATACTGCAATTAAAGTTATCATTCTCCTCAAAATTAATCTTTCAAAATGCCCTCCTTAGTCACATTTATTTCATTTTATTTGGCATTGGTAGGACTGTGCTCTCATTGTGCCTCCTACAGGACAGCAAGTCAAAGAGACTGAAACTGAAACCATACGGTATATCCTACCAATGAGACTGAATGCAATTTAAAACAAATACTCAGGTAATACACCGTACAACCTCTGCTGGTATAATGTCAGTGTCCAAGCTGCTTTGGAATTACATGAGGTTCATTTTCTTGCCATAGACTATAAACTTGTGATTGCTACTATAGCAATCATTAATCTGGAAGGTCATCAGAAAACTTTTTTTTTTTTTTTTAAACCTAGAAAGTGAACAGATGACGCTGTGTCTCCTACAGATACCTGTGAAGATAAGAGAGAGCAGCACTTTACATGCCTCATAATAATACAGGGAACAATGCTAAGAGAGCCGCCAATCACCGACTTGCTATTTGAGCCAGTCAAATAGGTACAGTTGCTTCAATTCAATTAGTTGCTGATAACATTATGGCTGCTCCACCCATTTTTTAGCTCATTAAAGCGGATCTGCACCACAACTTTTTGCAATGACCAGTAGTTAAATAATATCAGCTCTCATCTGGCCAGGGACGCTGACATAACAGCACAGCCTCTGTTAGTTAGTTACATGAACACATAAAAAGGACAAAGAACAGGGCTGGCCCATTGCTGCTGCTTGTTGCTGCCCTGCAGCAATGCTTGTCTGTAAGTAACATGTCATAACCAGCAGTAAGATAGAGGCAATAATTTCTCACCCTGCAAATGGCACATACTGGTGTAGGGGAGATGTCACGATTGCCTGTATAGCGTATAGTACTGTAAATGTAAGCATTCGCAAAACAGCAAATAACCTGTTCCTGTCCCTTCAGGTTCCTACAGTAAGACTGCTGTCCTTTCCCCAGTCTGAGAACACTCCCGACCGGCTGAGGGGATTAGCGTTTGTGCGTAGTCTTTGCTCGATGACTGGTGTTTGAGGGGAACCCTGTCTCGTGTGACCTCAGAGGTAACATGTACGCCCCTCTCTGAGGAGGCGCCACACAGGCTCTTCAGCAACCAGTAACAACAGGAGCTCTGGCCCGCCTGAGGGGGCAGCTGCATCAGGAGCAGACTCATTTTGGGCCCACACAGACACATCAGCCAGCACCGTGTCTGTGGTGCACCTCATAGGACCAGGAAGCCACTCCTTTGTGTACAGGTAGTAAAGGCTTGGCTTTGTCATTGTCTGCACCTTTCATGTGGGTTAAGTAATTATCCCCTTTGTGTGTGAGAGCGTGCGTTCGTGTGCATGTATACACATTTGCACTGATGCATGTGTGTTCTGTTCGCCTGAACATGATTCATGCAAAGGAAACACTCTGGCACCAGCCCAGCGTCCTGTGAAGAAGCCTCCAGTGCAATAGTGAATTAGATATACACATCTGTCTCCTGGTACTGCTCAGCTACACCTCCAGGGAATTGCTACATCCACTGCAGGGCAGCATTGTGGCACAGTGGTTAAGGAACTGGGCTTGGAGCCAGAAGGTTGCTGATACAGTTTGCAGGGGGGGCCTTGCTGTTGGGCCCTTGGGCAATATATTTAACTATTTAACTTCAACAAATATCTAGCTACTAAACTGATGAGAAATGGAAGCTACAGTCTAGGCTACAAATCACAAAAGAAATGGAAGTCTACCAATTAAAAAAACAAAATGTAGAATAGGAGTAACGATAAGTACAAGTGGAAGAAGAGGTAGTACAAGAAGACAAAGAAGAAGAAGAAGAAGAATTGATACTTCACTCAGCCAACATGGATTGTTACATCACGCACCCTCCTGCTTGAAAGACCCCTCATCATGTTTTAACATGGACCCATCGCTATGGACCAGGCTGAAAAGATCATCATTATCCAAGCTTCCTCCAGAGCCAGAAAGGCGTCATGAAGAACACTGCAGGTCAGAACCCGTCCTTGACCAATGAAGACTGGAATGGCAGCCAGCACAGGAAACAATGTATGCTAAATGAGGCTAAATGTCACCTGCAGTCAACAGGAGCTCCCCCTGGAAGTCTGGATCACAGTAAAAAAAAAGTTTGAAAGGGGGTTCACTGAATACTATTGTTTTCCTGTTTAAAATTACGCAGTGTTACCTTCAGAGGGACAATTAAGTTATTTCCACAACAACCAGAAATTCTTCAGTAGTATTGGGTTGTTAGACTGACAACATTGTGGCAACATGTCCCACAGTGAATTTCATATCATGTGATCTTTACAGTACTCACATGCAATATGTGGAACCACTTGCAACAAGCAAGCTTCTAGTCAGTGACAATGTAAAACAGTGGGACATTTCCGGAACTATGAAAGCATTTTGTGCCATCTAGCACAGACCTGGTGAGTTAAGTGGACTGAACTGCAATTGACCAACATAAGGCCATTTAGACAATTAAATAAATGAAAATAAACATATAAGTTTCTGACCCTGTGCTCTGTCCACCTTTACCTGTGGACCATTGAGCCTTTGTCTTATTGCACTACCTCTGCAGGTATGCCTGTAACTCTGCAGGTAACCCACTCTTAATCTTTCTGAAAGCTGCTGTTGGAGGAGGAGCAGCAGGGTCAGTGTTCAATGTTCGAGTAATGCCACAGAGAGCAGAACAAAATAAGCCTGTCTGAGGGCCTGTAAACATAGAGCTGTGTGTGTGTGCGCGCGCGTGTGTGTGTGTGTGTGTGTGTGTGTGTGTGTGCACCCCTCTCTTTATGAGTGCCAGTCTCTTCCCTATTCTCTGCATGCTGAAGTCAGATTCATTTATGAGCAATCTGCCCAGCTTTGTCGGGGCACGGGCCAAAACAGATTTTGTCTGTCTGGCCTTTCTTGACTTTTACTGGCATATATTTTTAATGGAGCTACCATGAAAAGTCTGCATCACAAAACTGTCAATTGTTATATGATAACCCTGTGGGATTCAAAATATAAAAGAGAAAAAAACAATTGGGTATTGAGATGTGATACAGCGTGGCATCATCTAGTGGCACAAGAGAAAATGTCTGTACTGCCAGCTGTTCACACTCAATGTACCCTCAACGCATTCACATACTGCATTCATGACAAACACATCATGTCCATAAAAAGCAAATGTTGAGGTGAATGAAGAACAAAATAGAAGCAATATTTATACTAAAGTGATAACATTTTGCCATCAATCACAAGTCCAAAGGTAACACTGAGCATGTGTACTGTACACAACTGTACACCCTAATACAGTCAAACAATGTTAAAATGTGGTTCAGTGCCAATTCACTTCATTGCAATTCATTTTAACAGTCAACATGTCTGAAAATACATTGATTTAAATAATGAATATATTTCCCAGCCTATGGAAGATATATTTTGTCTATAAAGTAAAATAACGCAACAAATAATTTGAATAACTATAATCTGCGGATTATAAAGTGTGGAAGAACCTCATGTGACTACTCTCTAGTATAAGTATCCTGTTGTATAAGCCTTTCATAGGGAATACAGAAGATATATAGTGGTGTGAAAAAGTGTTTGCCCCCTTCCTGATTTCTTATTTTTTTGCATGTTTGTCACACTTAAATATTTCAGATCATCAAACAAATTTAAATATTAATCAAAGACAACACAAGTAAACACAAAATGCAGTTTTTACATGAAGGTTTTTATTATTAAGGGAGAAAAAAAATACAAACCTACATGTGAGCCCTGTGTGAAAAAGTGATTGCCCCCCCTGTTAAAAAATAACTTAACTGTGGTTTATCAAACCTGAGTTCAATTTCTCTAGCCACACCCAGGCCTGATTACTGCCACACCTGTTCTCAATCAAGAAATCACTTAAATAGGACCTGCCTGACAAAGTGAAGTAGACCAAATGATCCTCAAAAGCTAGACATCATGCCGAGATCTAAAGAAATTCAGGAACAAATGAGAAAGAAAGTCATTGAGATCTATCAGTCTGGAAAAGGTTATAAAGCCATTTCTAAAGCTTTGGGACTCCAGCGAACCACAGTGAGAGCCATTATCCACAAATGGCGAAAACATGGAACAGTGGTGAACCTTCTCAGGAGTGGCCGGCCGACCAAAATTACCCCAAGAGCGCAGCGACGACTCATCCAAGAGGTCACAAAAGACCCCACAACAACATCCAAAGAACTGCAGGCCTCACTTGCCTCAGTTAAGGTCAGTGTTCATGACTCCACCATAAGAAAGAGACTGGGCAAAAATGGCCTGCATGGCAGAGTTCCAAGACGAAAACCACTGCTGAGCAAAAAGAACATTAAGGCTCGTCTCAGTTTTGCCAGAAAACATCTTGATGTTCCCCAAGACTTTTGGGAAAATACTCTGTGGTCTGACGAGACAAAAGTTGAACTTTTTGGAAGGTGTGTGCCCCATTACATCTGGCGTAAAAGTAACACCGCATTTCAGAAAAAGAACATCATACCAACAGTGAAATATGGTGGTGGTAGTGTGATGGTCTGGGGCTGTTTTGCTGCTTCAGGACCTGGAAGACTTGCTGTGATAAATGGAACCATGAATTCTGCTGTCTACCAAAAAATCCTGAAGGAGAATGTCCGGCCATCTGTTCGTGACCTCAAGCTGAAACGAACTTGGGTTCTGCAGCAGGACAATGATCCAAAACACACCAGCAAGTCCACCTCTGAATGGCTGAAGAAAAACAAATGAAGACTTTGGAGTGACCTAGTCAAAGTCCTGACCTGAATCCTATTGAGATGCTGTGGCATGACCTTAAAAAGGCGGGTCATGCTCGAAAACCCTCCAATGTGGCTGAATTACAACAATTCTGCAAAGATGAGTGGGCCAAAATTCCTTCACAGCGCTGTAAGAGACTCATTGCAAGTTATCGCAAACGCTTGATTGCAGTTGTTGCTGCTAAGGGTGGCCCAACCAGTTACTAGGTTTAGGGGGCAATCACTTTTTCACACAGGGCCATGTAGGTTTGGATTTTTTTCTCCCTTAATAATAAAAACTTCATTTAAAAACTGCATTTTGTGTTTACTTGTGTTGTCTTTGACTAGTATTTAAATTTGTTTGATGATCTGAAACATTTAAGTGTGACAAACATGCAAAAAAATAAGAAATCAGGAAGGGGGCAAACACTTTTTCACACCACTGTACAGTATGCAGTCCTCATGCATCACAAGTGTCGATGTGTAGTAGGCTACATACAAGCTCTCTCACAGCCCCTCTGACTCTGTATACTGTCGATATAATTCAACGCAAAAATGCATTAAATAATCCTAGCAACAAATTAAGCACTACAATCTGAATAATTATTGTGAACATTTTTTTGACAGAAATAATTAGTCATAGAGAAAATTGTTGCTTTCAGACAAACTGTTGCCATTATAACCATGAAAAGGGGAAGCAGGTGTTATGTATTGTAAACAGAAGACAAACACTTCTGTTGCTTTGGAATTCCAAATTTTGCATGAAAAGTTGGCCCAGGTTTCAAATAGGTTTAAAAAGAATGCTAAAATGAAATTGTAACCAGGTACACTACACATGCATAGGTCAAATTAAATGTATACATCGAAGCAATGGCAGGTATTTTACTGAAATGTGGTGTTTTTCCCAAGCAAGCATTGTAGCTGAACATGATTGCTTATGTCCTTGAATGCTCATTAATTACTAGCTAAAGGGCAATATATTTCAGACCATAAATCATCTTGTGTAGGTTCCACGCAGATGAAAATCCTTTACTGCAATACTACTTAGATGGCATAAACACACAGAACTATTCCTTTGATAAGGATGGAGAATTGATTTATGGTTAGGCTTTTATCAGCGCTCTCATGTGGTGCTAGCCCCAAGCAGGTTGCAAAGCAAAGACGGTTGGAGGAGACCACCTGCTGTGATGTGCAGCTTTGCCTTATTACAGCATTTGGCCATTGCATTGGTTAGCTGCGAGTAACCACGGCACCATAATTAGCCTAGCTCTTTTCTCACATTTGTGAATTTCTACTTTTGCTTTTCATTGTTCCCTCATGGAAAATTCATGATGAACATTTTTGCTTGGTGAAACCTCCAATCTTCTGTTGGTGGGAAAATACGAGATCCACACATGAGAATAGGATTTGGGTTTAAAAACAGTTCCCAACTCCCCCGTTCCTGATCTGCATTGTAAATGAATGTCTCCCAGGCCTCAGAGCATCTTATAATTCGCATTGTTTTTAGTACTATCTTTGACACCCACACTCAAGAGTGGAAGCACACTGCACTGTGGGATCTCTGATCCTCCCTCAGATAGACATACGCTGGAGATTCCATTAAGCTTTAAATTAAAGCAGGCACATCAAAGGGTTTGGGAGAAGACGAAGAAATGGGACAGCGAGAGCATGCAACCTGTTTTATGGCAAAGAATGTCACAGAAACCAATTCAATGTTTTTTTTCATGTTTTGATGTATCATTACGGTTCAGTCACAGGGTCCATTAGTTGTGGTTCACTATAAAGAAGGATGACTGGGTGAAAGTCTGAGGTCAACCCAGCAAACCTGCCACAGTACAGCCTGCAACTTTAAATCAGAGAATGATCCACCAGACCCTCTCTGCTTTCCCAAATGTCCAAATGCAAATGCTCATATATTGTGAAATAATATTAAATACTTTTTCTGATCTTCTTAACAATTTTTATTTCAAAATATTACATGCAATTTTTTTAAAACCCAGTGAACATTTCAGTGTTGTGGATACATGTAAAATGTGTGCCCACTCTTATCATTTCTCATTCTTACAAAAATGTTTCATACTTTTTTGTGAGAAGCCATGCCCACTACTACATCCCCCTATGGCCAATCAGTTGGAAAGTTAATCGGTTCTTCTTTGCTCCATGACTTTCCATAAAACCTGGGACAGGATTAGGGCAAAAATATAACCCCCATTTTATACAGCATCTTTCAGAATATAGAATGACAAATGTCTTTACATGGCATTTTATTCACATCACACCCATAGAGGTGGAAAGAGGGGCAATACTTTGCCAATTATACAATGGGATGATTAGACAGCCAGATAGAGATCGGTAGATTATACATTTAGTGTGACTAGCATCAACAAAATGCAGAAATGATGGGGGACACACAGACACAGCTGAATGTGTTTTATAATGAGCATTCAGATATTCAGATGGATTCCAGAAAGAACTGTTTATGTTTCCTGCTTTTCACTGAAATATACCCTTCCGAATAAGCTGTGCATGCCACTGTAGGAACAAGGTTCCAGTTCCAATAGAGTTGAGATAATTGAGTTTTGTGATGTTTTATCAAACTGAGACTTCCCAGAACCCCCTATTCTCCATCTCAGAAAGGTAAGCGGTTTTTTGACTCTGCTCAATACAACTGCACGTGGCTGCTACACAAGGCTCTTGCCGGATAACAGGCTTTGAGGGTCTGGACATGGAGTACCCTATAGCCAGCAGGCAGACTGCATCACCACCTAGATAAGACCCATCATGTTATGGTTCAGCTCTGGGCCACAGTGTGATGGAAATCAGTGTGGCTGCTCAGCGCACGCAGGTTACATAAAATAACAGCACATACACTCAGTAACCCTACTTTCATAAGTAGATATGTACACCAGCCGATCATTTACAGGATAGGTTGACTGAGCACACATGCAGCAGTGTGTAAAAGCATGCAGATATTGTCAAGAGGTTCAGTTGTGATGCACAACAGTCTCTAGAGTTTACAAAGAATGGTGTGAAAAACAAAAAACGTCCAATGAGCCGAAGTTCTGTAGGTGAAAATGGCTTGTTTATGAGTGAGAGGCAGGAAGGCAGGAATACACCCTGGACAGGTCGCCAGTCCATCGCAGGGCACACACACCATTCACTCACACACTCATACCTACGGGCAATTTAGACTCTCCAATCAGCCTAACCTGCATGTCTTTGGACTGTGGGAGTAAACCGGAGTACCCGGAGGAAACCAATGCAAACACGGGGAGAACATGCAAACTCCGCACAGAGAGGCCCCGGCCGACGGGGATTCGAACCCAGGACGTTCTTGCTGTGAGGCAGCAGTGCTACCCACTGCACCATCCGTGCCGCCCAAAACCAATATGTCAAAAACATAATTCTAATAAATACCTAATAAAGTGGTCGCTGAGTGTATATAAGCAAGAGGAGACAGTCAGTCGTGCAGCTGTGTGCACTGTAACACTGTAGTTAATAAACAACACCTCCTTGGATATTCCTGTTTTTGCACTCATTTTTCTCTGCAGCATATACCTATCAACTATATCAGCCATTTTTCATTAGATACAGATTTTTAAAAAATGATTTCCAATTCCAATGTTGATGATGTTGATGGTGATGATGATGATTAACAGTATTATCACTATTAGTACTGCCATGGCAAATTAATCATAGGTGAGGTAGCCAGTGTTTAATTTCTGTAAAGAGTGAAAATGGAGACCAGGTCGTAACCAGGATTCAGCATGACATCATAGTCTGTTTAATTACACGCTTCCTCCCCCATGTGCTCCATAAAAGGCAAACAGACTCTCCAGGGTTCCGAAATAAAAGAGACAGTGTTAATATTCCGCAGCCTAACAATGGGATTTCACTGCAGTGAATCATCAGCCTTGTGGATGTTCTAACCCTGCTCTCAGGCCTGAAACATCATGTGGTGTGCCATCAGCTGTGAGATATAGTACATCTGCACCGTAGCCCACAAGTAACAAAGCCAACATTAATAAACTTAATAAACTCTCAATGCAAATGTGTGTTGCATTATCATTCAGTATGGACAACAAACTTTGTCGGACTGACTTTCTGTATTAGCGCATGGTGGATTGCTTTCATTTATTAATATTAGATTAGGACACATATAATTCTGCCATACTTTTCAATCTCCTGCCAAGCACTGAAAGTCTGTTCTGTATACAGAATAATCTTGATCCCATTATTTTCCATTCACTCAAAAACCCAGTTACAGGATTGGCCCATCATATCGAATTGGACTTGTGTGGGCACAAGTTTTTTAGTGTTGTCCAACACTAGAATACTTATTCAAAGGAATGGAGGTCTTGGTTGAGGACCATGATTACTTCATTTGGTGTTTCAATAGGGCCTGCACCAGCACTTGCTATCTATTCAGTATGTGTGGCCACCTCTGCCCTATTATATTACCAGATCAGGTCCCAACACCTCTGAGATGACTTCATATAAAATGGGAATAACATAAACCCTCTCAGATTCACCACCAAAGATGAATGGCTGATGCACAGAAAGCATCAGCAAGGGAACTTCAAAAACTGCAAAATCAAGCCTCAACCACACACCATAAAGGATCATCCAAACAACTGTGAGATAATTACAAAATTTGGTTTCATATTTTTTTAGAGAACCTCTAGGTTATGTTCAAGGAACTATGACTTCTTAAACAAAAGATTATAGTACTTTTTGGCATAATACATCCATAGCTGTGCCATACCAAACACAAAATACCAGGGATGATGCAACACAACAGTGTCTGTGATTACTGAATAAATTATGAATACTGATTGATACTGAGCATACTATGCTTTACTATGCTTTATCTCAAGCATAATCTTCAAATAAACATGCAAGTCTTTCAGAAATGCAAAGGAATATGTTTCTTTGAAAAAATAATGATCCAACCAATGCAACATTGCAAGTACATTGCACAAAAGATTTGTTCATAGCACTATTGCTTCAAGAAGAACCAGTAAAAAAGACAAACCTACATTAAAATGCATAAATCGTTCCAATGGTATGCTGGGAAGATCTACTGGAGGGCCCATGCAGAACAGCTCTCTCTCCCAGCTTTAAAGTGGAGCTGTGCTGTGTGACAGTGCTAAATTACGTACAGTTGAGTATCAACATAAGCCTATAAGATATAACTATTTTATTCATCAACTGAAACCTTGCAGGTCCTATGGCATGTTATATTTCAAATATTATTCATTTTTGAATAATGCATTAATGGGGTTGTGTATCAAGACAAAAAGGTAAAATATTGTTTCAGAAGTGTACTGAAAATTATGTGAATGCTCTTCAATTCCTTCAATCAAATGACAGACAAAAGAACTTAATGCACTCAAGGAACACATTGCATTCTGAAAACCTCATACATTAAGATGAACAAAGGGGAAAAGAGCAGAAAACGAGACCAGAGATGTCTGCCTGCTGCCATCAAAATCATTTGACTGTGCTGGAGATCACAGCGGCGAAGGCCAATGCCACAGAGTGGCCCTGCATCCCCTCCCCAGCCGTCCATAATCCTGTTTTGTCTAAAGACGCCTTTCGTATTTTTAAATAACGAGCAACAAATTGCCAGGGCGCATTTCCACGCGAGTCATGGAAATCGCTAATCCAATCCCACCAGAGATACAGTTGAACGGGAAAAAAGAGTGAATTTTGCTGCAAGTGGTTCAAGCAGCGAACTGAGCAAGTTCATGTTTTGCTAGCAAAGAATGAGTGGAGGAAAAGAAAGAGGGAAAGAGAGAGGGCGAGAGACTGAGTGCAGGCTTCTGGCATGGGAACCAAACATGAATAAATCACGCGCTAATCCTTGTCACCACAAGAAAAAGAAAATCAGGCCAAGCATATGGTTAAGGGAGAGACACAGTCAGATTGTTGGAAACAATGGAGGTCTTTCATTAGGGGACTTGTGACAGGAAGATAAGGGCGTGAGGGATGGAGGACGTTCTGGAGGGAAAGTGGCGGTGGACGCCATGACATCCAGACCGCCGAGGCAAAGATATATGCTGCATGGGGGGGAGGGCAGAAGCAGGGTGGGGGTGGGTGCTTTCGGAGAGAGGAGGGCGAGTTGGATTGGTGACAGATTTGGCCAGGCCTGGGTATGACTGGCACGGTAAAAAGGTACTCATTATGAGGATGTTAACGGTGTTGGGAGGAGTAAGATGTGTGTTTGGTGTACTGTAAGGGTGGAGCACCTACCCAGCTTAGACAAGAAAAGGCTTCCTTTCATCTCTGCTAATCCCGCAAACACAAACATAGCAGCATCCGTACAACCTCTCTGTCTCGTTCTGCTTTCCTCTGGAGGCTGAAAGGCTCTGCTGTTGTTCTCTCTCTCTCCCTCTCCCTCTCCCTCTCCCTCTCCCTCTCCCTCCCCCTCTCTCTCTCTCTCTCTCTATCTTTCTGTGTGGAGTGTGGAACCCGCAGGTCAGACCGTACGGTGGCTGGGAAGCAAGTCAGTCAGACCCAGACTGGGGCCTGAACAAACAGGGTTTAGTTGTGTGCCAGACACTGTCATCCAAAACAACCAGCAATTAGCTATTTTTCACACTGATTATGTCAATCGTAATTACAAATGGTTTTTTTTCCTGGGGAAACGTGGTAAACGGCCATCGCTCAGAGATATGAGAATGTATTCTGCAAGATTGGATCTGTCAGCCTTCTGATGGCGGGTTCCAGAGCCCTTCAGCGCTAGTGTAGCGTGGCGGGTGAGGGATCCAGGACAGAGCTCTGTGGAGGGGCCCTCGCTCACTGTCTGCACACCGCTAAAAACTGCCTGCACTCGCTCTGCAGGTCCTGCCAGCTCTGAGCTCGATTTACCTAGCCTGCTCTCACAGCATTTATGAGATTAGGCCTCATGGGTAACGCAGTCTTACTGCTCTAATCCAGTTTCCCCAATGCCACAACCACCCCATTTCTCCTCCCCAATTCAGGCCTGTATCTGTGACAGATTAGGGAAGATCCCGGAGGATTACCTCTTCCGAGACGGAGCCCCCGAACCCGCTCCCAGTGGGGGCCGGACCCCACCCCGCCCTGCCCGGTCCTCCTGGTCTCTCCTGGCCAGGGGTCTCTCTCAGTGCTCTGGGCTGATAGACGTGGCTGGAGGACAGATAATCCCCCGTATTGTGTACAGTTTACGAGGCTCATCATCTCCGCCTTGCAGAGAGAGTGCTGGTACCCACTTCAGCCTGCTGAGGTTTGAAGGACCACCCCGATTTACCCTGGTAATCCGAAAATCTGGCATTACATCCATACACTCATTCACAGATACACAAAACCAACATTGGTAAACAGAAAAGAGCTAGGATGGTTAGCTAACTCCTAACATAAATAACACCATTATGCTCATTAAATTGATTCTTTGACTATTTCACCATTTGACTATTTGACTATAACTAGAGGGAAAGGAGACAGGAAACTGAAGCATATTCCTACTCACAGAGACCAATGGGACTATCCTTATTCTCACTGATAGGTGATAGGCTATCTAGTCACTGAGAGTAAAATGGTCTAGAAAACAGTGAATGAATAAATAGGCCCTGGGACCAAGGCACTGTGAATGTGTTCTGCTTTCGCTTATAGGCCAGTTGTAGAGCTTTTGTGACAAGCAGCTCATGCTAGGCTTTGTGCTTCTGTATGTAGGTCACATCCTACTCTGCCAATATAAAGAATATGGAAAGTGGTTTCTATTCTACCCATTTAAGAAAATCAGAGTTGAAATCAGGAAGAGGATGATCTGGGAATGTTCTGAGGAATCTTTGTCTATTTGTTCCTGCCACTGCTTAACACTGTTCACAGCGCCATCTAGAGGATACTTTATAGTACCAAAAAT
The DNA here is from genome assembly GCF_963514075.1 of Conger conger. Taxonomy (NCBI): domain Eukaryota; kingdom Metazoa; phylum Chordata; class Actinopteri; order Anguilliformes; family Congridae; genus Conger; species Conger conger. Next base: position 30,948,514 of record NC_083765.1, read on the forward strand.
GTATCTCTTCCAGAATGGAATATATTGTATATTGCAATATATTTAAATAAAGTATTACTTCAAAAAAGGTTAAATATTCAGTGAAATGGGACACTTCAATTTATATTTGCAGCTATACACATTATTGCACATATCAGATATTTATTGTTAAATATACATTTAAATCCTTGTTACATTTCCTGTGTTTTTATGTTGCAAGAGTGCCAGTCCTTCAGTTTTGACTCTCAGAGATACAGACAGTCTGACATGAGCAGGAAATTACTACTATTCATACACTCACCACAACAACTGAATATTTCAGCCAATTATATGGAATTGAATTTACAGTAAATGTATTGAAATAAAAACATATCAAAAGCCAATTATGAGCTATTTCAGATATTATATTTAAAAATACACTGTTGAGATTTTTTTTATATTAAATTGTATTGCAAATAATTGTATTGCATCTGCTTGCAAATGAACATGGTTTGACCTCGGAAACAGAGATATTTCTGCAACATGCCCAATTCTGAGAACTTTCTGAGCCTGTATCTCCCTCTGACACAACAACTGCAGTTCACTCAATTTCAGTCTCCCTTCTGAACGCTTTCAGCAATATGAAAAGAATAGTGTGGTCTTCATGACTCCCCTGGGCATATAACTCAACTGAAACAATAACTCAAACCTTTTCCTCCTTCCACTGCCTGTTAGTGAGTCTATTCGTTAACATTGCACTTTCTGACTTGTGCTTTGTGACCCACATGTCTAGAAGATGCACCAGTCTGAAGCATGCAGGGGATTATCCTTCCTCCAAGTAGCTATCTTTCCCCATCCGCATTATGAGGCGTTTGATGTTTTGTTTCATTTATATAGTACCTGGGTTCGTTGTTACTGTTATTTCCATTTGAATTGGCCAAGGCAGTTTTAGTGTGCAATAAAGCATATTTTAGACATTTACAGAAGCTAATGATGACTTACCACTTATTAAAAATATATAAAATAATACAAATGTATTTAAAAAACAAAAAATAGAAAGAGAACTAGCATTTTAATGTCTCAACAAATATATGGTGCTCATCTCAATCCCTGCAATTGCTTTTAAACTTGAACTTTCACCACAACATCCACATACATAACAATTCCAACTATACTTTCTTTCAGCCATTACTCAGGTGAAAGTCATAGAGTGCCAAGGCAGTAGGAAGCACCTTGTTCCCTGTAATTCTCTCTGTTCTTAACCACGGGTTCACAGGAAACACACTACACACAATCAAAGAGAGTGTTTGAGATGACACAAAATACAGCACACAGCGCAATGACAGTGGCGAGGAGTGTATATGGAGACTGGTGGAGAGAGAGACAGAGCAGAGACAGAGGAGATGTGTGGGGTGTGTAGTACTGGGAAGTAAAGAGAAATGAGAGGGGGGGGGGGGTGATGAGAGCTGGGCTGCTAGAAAGCTACAGCACCTCTAGTGCCTTATTGTTCCCCACTGAATCCCTTTCATTTTCTCAAAACATGTGTAGGACACAGAACACTGTGTATTTTCGAAAGGAACATTGGCAGCACAGCTTTTCTTCAAATACTTTTTTTTTTGCTTCGCTTTAGTTACTTTTTTCTGTTTCAAACAGCTCCACAGAAATTGTATTGTTTCAGGATCTCTGAGAAGGTTCTGTTAGTTAATTTATTTTAAATTCATCAATCGACTCATAGTAATCTGTCTACATTGAGCAGCAGCTGAAATAACTAGAAAATAATTTCCAAGAGCCTAAATTGTCATTTGAAAACATTATTATGACTGAATTAGACAGATTACAGATTACAGTATTACTCAATTGTTCAGATGCATTGTTAGAAGCAGAACCAGAAATCATTAAGAGTTCAGTGAATGCATTTGAAGTTGTGATCACTGCATCATTGCATTTGCGGTCTTTAACCACAGTTGCCGACACAACACACCCAAGAAACCCAGTGTTAAATACAAATAAATAAATAAAAAGTGTCCAGCACCCCAGTCTGTGATCATATATGCCACCACACCCACAGTCAGTAAATGACACAGTCCTGTATAAATATAATAAAAACAAATAAAAAACATCAACATGCATTAAATAATCCAGTTATCTCCACACACTGTGTGGTTTGATAGTGTACTCCAAGGAAACTTTGCATTGATTAATCCTTGAGGCACCTTCTAGTCCCTCAATATAGCCTGGAGCATTGACATCTCAAATGAAGAGAGATACATCAATGGACAAAGCAAAGGTAAGACAATCAGACTTCATTCAGGGCTATGAACATCTAAAAACAGTAGCTTTAATAAAGTGGACCCCAGTGAAAGAACAGTGGCCCTATGTCATGGTACATTCCACGCTTTATTTTACTAGCGTCATGAGCCAAGTAGAAAATAAGCACATGGAAATAGGACTATGGATGAGATTTTGATGAGAATTTTTTAAAGGACACAGCAAGCTGCCTTGTGCCAGTATACGCTGCAATCCTTTCCCAGAACGTTATGTCAGAGTTGTCTCTCTCGCCCTCTCCTTTCAAAGCTAGTGTGTGGAGGAACTGTAGAACCTCAGAAGGCTCATCCCATCTTTGTTCAATTATTCACCATCTTGTGCTTCAGAACCCCCTGCAGTCTCAGATTCAGACAGACTCCCAGAGTGTGGAGCTTTTCTCAGGAATCTCGAAACTACCGCCTTCGGTGAAGAAGGGCACAGAGAATATACTCACCCTGTTGACTCACAGATATACAGCATAACAGTAAACTACAATCACCGCCTCTACTCACAGACACACAGCAATAAATTGTACTAACCACCACCTCTATTCACAGACACACAGCAGTAAACTATAATCACCACCTCTATTCACTTACACACAGCAGTAAACTATAACCACCACCTCTACTCACAGACACAGCCGTAAACTATAACCACCACCTCTACTCACAGACACAACAGTAAACTATAACCACCTCTACTCACAGACACAGCTGTAAACTATAACCACCACCTCTACTCACAGACACAGCAGTAAACTGTAACCATCACCTCAACTCACAGACACAGCAGTAAACTATAACCACCATCTCTACTCACAGATACACAGCCATAAACTATAACCACCATCTCTACTCACAGACACAGCAGTAAAATATAACCACCATCTCTACTCACAGATACACAGCCGTAAACTATAACCACCTTCTCTACTCACAGATACACAGCCATAAACTATAACCACCATCGCTACTCACAGACTGTACATCCTGCAGGAAAAGAGTTAAGTTCATGGCAAAGAAGTTGAATGTTGTTGTGGGCTCTCCTCCAAGGATATCTGTACAAATCAAAGACAATGAGGAGCGTAACAAAAAAGTTTTGTTGGAAAAAAGTATTGTATATGCTGGCATCCCTTTTGTGCATATTATATGTGATTTATTAAAGACTGCATTAAAATATTATACACCAACATGAACCACACGCACAAATTGCGCAAAAGAGAAAAGTGTTACTGCTCAGTTTCAGAAGTGTATATTTTGGTCTGTGACTGACCCCTACTGGAGCTCTGCATGTATGTATGATCCTGGCAGTGAATTGTAGTTGTGTTGCACAAATGTAATAACAGTCCACAGCTATTGCGTAGAGTTTCTTATATGAAAGGCATTTAATTCATAAAATTAGCTACTGTAACATTTTAAACATTTATTTCACAATGTCCCTTGATAAATAATATTTGTAAGTTATATCTGTTAGTATTATTGGTCATTCAAGTCAATTGAATAATGCGAATGTGACTCCCAGTTAGTGTATCCTCTCTCTCTCTCTCTCTCTCTCTCTCTCTCTCTCTCTCTCTCTCTCTCTCTCTCTCTCTCTCTCTCTCTCTCTCTCTCTCTCTCTCTCTCTCTCTCTCTCTCTCTCTCTCTCTCTCTCTCTCTCTCTCTCTCTCTCTCTCTCTCTCTCTCTCTCTCTCTCTCTCTCTCTCTCTCTCTCTGCGTGTGTGGCATTTGTGTGCCTGTTCCTTTAAATAAGAGAAGTGCACAGTTGCAGTCAATAGTCAGAGTGTTTTATGAGGGGCTGGCAGTTGTTCAGCAGGTTTGGTGGGGCCTTCCAGCTCAAGTTTAAGTGCTAAGTTTAAGCCCAATTCACCAAAAGAGGTGGGGACTGAATTGATGCCATTCTTTCAAATTAATTTGCCTTCTGACTCAAATTCCATTGAAATTCAGCTGTGTTAGCTCATTTGAAAAGCTCCAAAAGAGAAGAGTTCTATGTCATGATCATGAATCATCCTTTATTTTATTTTTTTCACATAATTTCCTCTGATTATATATATTAATCAGTCATTGACATTCACCAAAAGTAATAGCTGTCATGTTTAAAACTACACCAGCTCTATCAAATCTGTGCTGCAGCTTCATCTGTAGCAGTGCAGATAACTCCCCCTAGTTTCAGACTGGGTTTTGATGTTGCAGGCTCCAGTGCTTGCCTACACTGCCTAAATCTTTATTTAGCAGAATAAATCGGTTCCAGAGGCCAGTTGAAATAATCCCTGCGGTTCATTTAACAGTTACTATAAAAATGAAATAAATCATTGACAAACTGCATATGAAGGACACTGTACTGACTATCCAAGGCAGTTGTTCACACAATCTTCTGCACCCATGAGCCATTTAATGTGCAAATTCATTTTCCCTTACCCACACCTTAATAAAATACATCTTTCGACCAGCTCATCATTTCAGAAACAGCGGGCATATGGAATTTGTAGCCCAGTAGATGGCGATAGTGGATAAGTAAATGGCACACAGTAAACGTATGCTCATTGATAAATTGCTCTGTTGTTCTACTGGTAACAGTATGGATTGTGAAAAGGATGGTGAGGACTGAACTCACACAAGCCAGTGGCTGCATCGCTCACATTCATCTGTACTGAGGGAGTTGGGACACCTACTAAATAATATATTGCTGTGCTGTTAAGAGACAGGCTAATTAAGCTAATTGATTATTCTGCTCAGGCATAAAGTGTCTCTTTTTCGCTTGTTGCTTGTGTTCAATACAGTGAATATGGTTATTTCTGAAATTTGAAATTTGAATATATTTATGCTTACGGTTATAACCACGACGTGTACTGCTGTGTAGTTATTTCCCTTTTGCTGTGTAGTTATTTCCCTTTCGCTATATTTGCTATATTTGTTTGGTGTTGTTGGAAAGCTGATGTCATGGGGAACAAGTTGGCATCATTGTGTATAAAAGAGGAAAAGTGTAATAGTTTGAGGAGACTAGTCAATAGGACCTCCGGCACTCCATTCACGTGTTGCCTTTCAACTACACTTACATTTGGCACCACTGAATACTGCTAGTATTGAGCACACTATATAATAAATCACATTCACTTTAACCTGGCATTCCTCTTTGATTCACTGAACACTACACAAGGTTTTTGAGGACCTAACCTACACATAAAGCTGAGAATATCTGCATGTAATAGTCACTCACCTATACACTAATGCCATTTCAAGAAACAGAATTGTATCCTCGTAGCCTCTACACGCCAGAAGCATGTCCGCATCTGCCAATATGGATACAGTAGCAATCCATATAGAGCCACACTACTGACAGAAACAAGGCTATGGTCCCTCATTTTCAGGTGCTGATGAAAGTTTCAAATATAATTAATCCTGTTACGGAAGCACCACGTAAGACTACATACGTTCCATTGCCAAATACTTCCACTGTTCGGTGTTTCTGAGGGGATTTTTACATACAGTTTATGTTAATTACACAGTCACTGTGGAAATGTATCTGTGGATAATGCACCATGTTTCCAGTGGAAAAGTCCTGCAGCCAAACCTGCTCAATATTCACCTGTCTAAGGTTAACCTCTGTGCCTGTAGTACTGGGATGTGCTATGCGACAATGCCATAAGGAGAGGCTGCCTCATAGCTAAATGGCTGGAAGCCTGCAGTCTGCCTGCACCAGCAGCTCCAGTTGTATGCAAATTTGTTGACTAACCTTATTGTGACAAAACACAAATCATCTCCAGTCAGCGTCACTGTGTGGGATATTGCTATAGATTATTGCCAGATCTATAACAATAAATCTATAAAAAATAAAAAATAAAAAAAACAAGAATGATTAAGAAAAGCATACAGATCAGCAATTTCCGAGGAAAAACACAATCCCATTAGGGTAGCCCATCTGTTGACCAAAACTACACTATTATAGCTACTAATGATCTTCTGAGCATATTCTTACTTACCTAGACACACACAGCTGATAACACTCTAAGCCTGGCAGGAAGATGTGCTGACAGGCTGTAATGCAGTGCACACGTTTCTCCAATCTCATTACTTTGTTTTGGATTTTTTTCTTTGTCATGATAATGAAGATGGATCTGACCAAAACTGAATGAGCCTGCTGGCAGGCTTAAGATAGATGGACAGCATTTGGAAACCATAATATTGTGTTGTCAGTAACCACAAAAACTATCTGCCACCACAGAGACTGATGGCCATTTGCTTGCAATCTTAAGAAACCGCTTACCTTGAACGCACATAATGTAAGTTTGGAAGCGTATGCACATTTTCTTTTTCAATGAGTTTGCAGTCTGTTGCAGGCTTGCTTTCTTCTGTTAGTTTTTAGTGGTGCTGTTTATCCTGACACAGTTCTGTGTCACAATTTATAAGTGTTTTTTATGGTTTATCTCAGCTGTTTTTCAGTGGAAATGCCTGAAATGTTTAGGCTTGATTATAGCTTTAGTGGTGGTTTTTAGTAGTGCTAAATACACCTTCTACACTCTAAGTCAATTCAGATAAAGGTGTCTCCTGAATGAATAAACTGTAAATTGCAATTGCAAATTGTATTGGTATCCTTTTAGCCTTCCTTATTCTATAAAAATGCCCTTAATTGTAAATACAAAGAAGACATGGCTCCAAAGTGAAAGGGAAATGCAGAATTTGCAATGTGCCATTGTTGTATGGATTCTGCACTCTTGGTCACATTACTCACAAATGCAACCAAAGGCTAATAAGCTGATTTATTGAATGCCATACATCAGCTCAGTGCCCTCATCTTTCATTGGAGTGCCTTCCTGCTTGAGGCAAATGACAACTTGGACTCATGCAGCACAATGAAAGGCCAAGCTTCAGCACAATCTGTGTGACCTCAATTTTCACACACTTCCCAAGAAACCCTGTACTGATTCCATGTCCTGCCCTTATATCCCAATGATCTTGAATGAGATGTGATGTGTGCATACGTGCGTGCAGATGACTGCCTTTGTAACAACTGCAATCTCATTCCATTCTACAGCCACATGAACCACAACCGAGCAGACAGACTATATCACTCATTGGTGCAGGCAGCACAGGGGTAGCAACAAAATTAAATCAAAAACAAGATTAAATTGAAAAAGACATTAGAAAGGTCAGATAGTAGTTGGGGTCGATAGTGGCTCTTAAAAACATTATTTTTGTATGTTCTGAACATACGGCTTTTCTATTATATAGTGTAATTCAATTTGGTCCACTGTTTAATTTTGAGGCATCAGACCTAGCACAGAAGTACAAATCATTAAGAACCAAATGTCACACCCGAAGCCTAATATTTGACATAGTCAAATGACATGTAAAAGGGAGAAAAGTGAAATGTACCAGGGGATGGCTTAATTGTGGGTGGAGGCTTATCATCACAAACAGGCTACTTACCGATGAAGATAGAAATAATGTTAACACAACGTAACGAAGGGACAAGCCAGCAAGCTCTGAAAAACACCACAATGGTAACACGTTAAAACATGACAAGATGTTAAATGGCTCTCCTTCTACCTGAGTTAATGTCCCCATGATAGTTATGTAAAGAATGTAGAGAGCCATACATGACATAAAATTAATTGATTTATGTTAGTTTTAAGGGGGGCAGGTCGTGTTACATTAAAGACGCAAAAACGGTGACCCGGTTAGGCGTAGGCTACATAAAACTTCTTTTTTTATCTTAAATTAGCCTAAGTGATACCTTTCACAATGTCAATGCCCTGTGAATAATATATTTAATGACACACTTTAACTGTCCACGTATACAACTGGTAGCCTAGGGTGGCAGAAAAAAACAGCTGCTTATTAAAAAATTATTTGAACGAAACAAAACAAGTGAAAGTGTAGCTACTTTCATGGATTCCCGATTGTCACGAAAAAAAACGCCCCATTCCCTTTTACTGGTGTATCCGCCAATAGGAAGGGCTGAACATACACTGTCGGGCGATGCTTAGCTGGTTGCAAAGAGGAAATGTTTTGCTGTGCTTAGGCAGCGCCTTGTGCCGTCGACGCGGGGGTGTAGTTTCGTTGTGAAAAAAACGTGGTGTAAATGAAATCTTCCAAACTGGGAAATCTGAAATCGGACAGATAATTCACTTTTTACGTCGCGTGCATTATGCTACTAGCCCTCCTGCGGGGGGATTAATTTGCTGAGATGGTTTCGTTGGGAAGGGTTGTCAAACTATCCGCTGGAGTTCTCCGATGTTCTCTACCGTACTACACTGTTGCCAGAAACAGGACAACACCGATTAAACTCCTTTCAAAGGTAAGTTTAGAGCACTTGTTGATGTTACTTAAGCAGGACCACAATTAGTGCACGTAGGTTTTTACTTTCCACAAAAGATACCGCTCCTGATCTTTGCTGAGGAGAAAGGGGCAACGCTATTTTTATTGGCATACATTCACCAGTTTAGCAGCCAACGATCCTAGCCATCTATACTATGAACAGAGGAAATTGAGTAGACGGGATTATGAATTTTGCAGAAATTAAATATTACATTTAACATATGCTATTCATGTTATTAATTATAACAGTTCCACAATTATAGAGTCGTAGGAAGTCGCGGCAAATTAACTCTCGAATTATTTATTTAACATATTTGCAGTTTGACAGTTTTTCTAAAATGGTTTCTTAAAGTTTGAATCCACTGTGTAGGGTGGCCCAACTGGATTGCCGTTGCAGATACGCGTTACGTGGGCGTGTGTAGACACCGGTAGACAGTCGTTTATGCTCTTCAACCTCGGCACTTTCTTATCAGTCCAACGTAACTCCAAAATGGATGCATTGTTCGGCCTGCGTGCAGTGGAGGAATGCTGATGCGACTCTCCAGTTTCTCACTCAAGTGTTTATGGTCCAGGGAAAGCGATTCATTGATTAATTAATATCGTCGTTCTTACACCGTTCTGCTAAACACTGTGCACACGGTGATTTCCCAGTTGTCCCATTTTAATGAGCAGGGATTCAGAGTTAGACGGGATAAATTCATTATGCATGGATGGGCATCACAGTGTGCAGCTGTTATGTACTTCACCCAGGCGAACGCACTCCTGAAAATGCTGACCTGCATAGCCTCGTTCCATCTCGCGCTCTCTGTGGGTCGTAAGAGCGCAACCACATATGACTCATAAAGTTATCTCTGTCGCAAAATTCTGACGAAATTAGTTAGGGCTACAGAACAATTAAGCAATTGTTTGATTTGTGAAATTTGCTGATCAAACAAGAAAACCTGCCTGGGGGTTTACAGAATAAACTACACAATTATTTCAATGTGCTTCAAATAAATGACATGAATGAAGGTTTTCTGCCAACTAGATACTTGTGACCAGCTTAGCCAGCACAGTTTTCTGTGAATAGTCAGTAATGGGGGAGGAGTAGAGAGTTACTCCACCTCTCTTGCTGCTCTCCGGGCTGCCAGCTGTCCTCCGGGGTTAATTACAGGGTTAAGACAGGCTGTGAAATATCGATACTTTGGTGTGCAATAGATGTGTAAGCCCACTAGTGATTTAAACAAGTGAATCACCTTTCTGGCTTGGCAACAGTGCATGGATATTTTACAGCGTTGAGTGTAATAGTTTAGTCCCCAAGCCTGGGAGAGCTTCAGGCCATAGATGATGTCCACCTCCACCTCTTTGTACCAATGGGGAGTGAGGTTTCTTGAAACCAAAAAGAGTTTGAGCTGCCTTATTATAAGTGACTCACTTATTTGAATCATTCATTTTGTTTTTCCATGTAGCAAGAAACCTTTTAGGCTAATTGCAAAGGCAGCTTGGCCTGTGCTCAGCCTCAGGCAGGTTTTTGCTGTGGTTTGCCTTAAACTGTGCACTCTAAATGATTGTTAGTGTTCTGCATGGAATCTGCATGGCTATGTTTTTGATTGGCTGTCATATCAACACACAATTGAGCAGGGCTGTCCGATCATTTTCCTGGAGATCTACCATGCTGCAGGTGTTCACCCCAACCCTAACAACACACACCTCATTCAACAGCTAGATACGTTTAAGCTGCTAATCAGTAGAATCTGGTGTGCCAACTTTGATGAACTTGAGATGAAAACCTACAGGACGGTAGACTCCAGGAACAGGGTTGGGCAGCCCTGTGATATGTGATACTTTTTTCCTGGAAGCCTTTCACACAGCCTCTGAAGTTTGGAGGTTCACTAGACTGCATGCAATATTATAACAACAACAACAAGATAAACCAATGTTGTTACATCTCCTGGCGGCAGTGCTAAAAAAATATTAGATAATTATCTTTGAAGTTTATGTCCCAGCTCTATTACTCCAAACTCTATTGCACCATCATCAGCCATAATAACCTCCCTCTGCAACAGGACATTCAATACGCACTTTTTTATGAAACGTTTTTCAATGCTTTTGCAATGTTTTGTAAACAGTCCTGACTTATCCCATCTTGCACTGTGTGATTACGCAGGCTGAGATTGAAAATCGGCTTCCCAGTTCTGATAATCAGATTTGGTACTGTTCCCAAATCTAATGGCATGTGATCTGGAAGTTTCCATAATTCAAAAACCTCACTCTTAGGCACTGTATTCTTGTACACAGTCATGGACTAGGTTTACAAAAAATGTAAGACTAAACTGCAGTGGAGTGGAGATGGCTGAATTGCAGGCAACATTAAGAAAATTTTCACTTGACAGTAATGAGGCACTGGCCTGATTAATACATTCCACTGTGCTAGCATCTAAACCATCATTACTAGTTCTCGCTTCAGGTCTCTGTTGATTAGCTCATTGGCCAATGTCAGATTGCCATGATTTATTATTGTGCGGTCACAGTCTCTTCAACTAATTGTGTTTACTGAAACAGAATGTTCATTGTTGGTGTTTGGCCCAACAACTTACATGAATTTGAAAAAATTAAATTTGAATTTCACACTTAATATGATTTCTTCTCATCTATGATTTTGTTTTCTGATGCATGCTAAAGCAGTCGCACAGGCACTCAGCAGGTCTGTGATTTTACCTTGACAGCAGCCGGAGGACGCTGTGTTAATGCTTGGCTTGTGTCTTTATTAAATGAGACGGAGCAGTCATCATTCTTCTTCTCTCTGTAATTAACTCATGGATCATTTCAGGCGCTTTTTATCTGTGGCAGGTGCACACAGTGGTAAGGGAAAAAAAAAGGGTCAGTCTCCATTAGCTGACACATGATGATGTTTACAAAGAACAGGAGGGTATTGGCCCTTGGAGCTCAGTTGCTGTGGAAGATTGAATTTAATTGCGATGCGGGGCGTGAGTGAGCCACTCCTGAATTAGAAAGGTCTCCCGGGAGGTCTCCCAGCACACACAGTGATATTATAGCAGACACATAACTCCAGAGTTATCGTCGGTGAGAAAGTTTAGGCTAATTAGATCACACAAGCTCCCACAGTCCTACAACGTTCTGGGAAGGGAAAATGCTTGTGGGAGTGTTTTTGTGGGTGAGGTTGGTTCCAGAAGAGGGAATATGTCCAAAACTATGTCCATAAGTAATGGTGAGAAGAAAGTTGAACAGAAAGCAAAGCCTACAAATGTCTTTTGTAGTTATACGATTTAATAACAATGTCACTGTGATCGCCCTTTAACGCTTTCAGGCCAAAGAGTGCCACATGGCACTCAACCAGTAAAAAGTACTGCTATACTATGATTTAAGCCCCTATTAAAACCTGACTAAACTTAACTTTCTCAATTTTCTCAACCATTATTGGCATTTGGCAGACACTCTTATCCAGAGTGACGTACAGTTGATTAGACTAAGCAGGAGACAATCCTCCCCTGGAGCAATGCAGGGTTAAGGGCCTTGCTCAAGGGCCCAACGGCTGTGCGGATCTTATTGTGGCTACACCGGGAATCGAACCACCGACCTTGCGTGTCCCAGTCATTTACCTTAACCACTATGCTACAGGCCGTATTTAGGTGGAGCCAATTCATATTGGGCTTGGGACTGAAAGGGTTAAAAGAAGGTTCCCACTGCAGTTTAGTTTTACACATTAGCACTCAGTTCAATAAAGCAATGCCCAATGGTGTATAATCATATAGTGGAGATGGCCTAGGCAAGTGCTGTAAAATGCTTTTATGCTCAGCTGATTTATGTGTCTGGCCATCATCTACAGAACTGGAATCCAAACGGTCTTGGGAACAGCAGTGGCTGTAATAGCCTTCAGAATAACTGCAGGCCCTGAAAATCCCTGTGTTTTAGCCAATTTCACCTGTGTTATAGACTGACATTATTAATAGTTATTAATAAAAGAGACGCACAGTGAAGTTGAAGGGAATACTAATATGGCAGTTGAATGGCCATATGAGTACTTGCTTTTTCTGTCCACAGCAGATTTAACCTTCATGTTCCTGCTTTACACAGCTGAAAACAGTTTAAAACAGTTATTGCGCAATTATGGTAAAAATAGCAAATGTGTCATGGTGGCTTCAGACATCTTGTATCTTATGAATGGCATTCACGTTAATCTTACAGTACTCTGTAGTATTAGGCTACACTAGTAAATAGTTACAAAAACTGTCTCGCAAGCTGTGGTAATTTGATAAGGTTAGCTAGATGGTTTATAGAATGGGAATACGAGCCACAATGTTTTTATTCTGATAAAAACTAGATAAAAAATGTAAAAGAAAAAAATGAAAAATTATGTTTTAGCTGTCAGGTGTCCCCACAGCTCCATGTGTTCGCACGGAGAGCCAAACTTATTCCCCCCGCTGCTTGTAATTTCAGGAACCTGGATGAGAGTCACAGAGCAGTGACTGTGATATTGATGATTTGCAGTTCAGCGGGCAGAGCTGTACCGGTAATGTTGATGAGCAAGGTGAAATTAAAGGCCCATGAGAGCAATTCGGTAATGGATGAAAAGAGGTCCATACAGATTTGTCTATGAATGGCTTTTCCTTTTCTCTCTCTAACTGCTCAATTAGAGTAAAACAGCTCTCTTGGTGATTAAGTGGTCAAATGAATAAGAGAGTTGCACAGTTACTGACAGTTCAAAAATCAATAATTGGAAATGTGAATAGGTGAGACGAGGATGCCTGCAGTCCATTGTGATATTTTCTGATGTCTGTTTCATGTTTGATATTTAGCATATTATGTGTTACATTTAATTGGGTATAATCTCTTTAATGGCAACAAGTTTCAAATAGATTGGAAATTTGGTATTTGGTGGTTAATGTTAATAAGTTCATACCGCCTGTCTCCCAAATATCTTTACATTCATGGGACTGAAAAAATGTGGTTAAAAACCACAAGATTCAACTCATAACTTTTAAAAAGAACAAAACTGGTGCAATCTGAATTAAGAAGTCACTGCAGTGGGTGAATAAACCAAGTACTGTGATGTTGGGCTTGTGGGTGTGATCATGTAGGTCACAGCTCAATAGTTTCCACAATGCATTGCACAAGTCTCCCAAGCCCAATAAGAATATTTACATATTTCCTGTCATATTGAACTAACCTGCCACAGTTAAAAGTCAGATTTGTTTTATCCATCCATCCATCCATTATCTGAACCCGCTTATCCTGAACAGGGTCGCAGGGGGGCTGGAGCCTATCCCAGCATACATTGGGCGAAAGGCAGGAATACACCCTGGACAGGTCGCCAGTCCATCGCAGGGCACACACACCATTCACTCACACACTCATACCTATGGGCAATTTAGACTCTCCAATCAGCCTAACCTGCATGTCTTTGGACTGTGGGAGGAAACCGGAGTACCCGGAGGAAACCCACGCAGACACGGGGAGAACATGCAAACTCCGCACAGAGAGGCCCCGGCTGACGGGGATTCGAACCCAGGACCTCCTTGCTGTGAGGCAGCAGTGCTAACCACTGCACCATCCGTGCCGCCGATTTGTTTTATTGTTTTGTTTTATTTTATAAAATGTGTTATTTTAAAGTATTTAGGGCTAAATAGGCCAATACATTTTGCAGCTATTCGGGTATGATGAACGAGAATGCAATAGGTTGTGCAATTAATGAACATATGCACTTATATTAGTAGGTACTCTCTGTGGACATGTGATACATTAATATGCGCTATCAGTAGTCTGTTTACCTCAGTATTTTTGTGATGCAGTCCATTTCATTAGTGTGATCCTGACCACGCACGTGGGGCTGAGTGCAAGCTGTTGTTGGAGGTGTTGGCGTGATTTATGAGGAGCCACCACCCCACACCCCCTCTATCCATTCTCCACAAGAAATGGAGGTCCTGAAACGCATCCTGCGATACAAATCATTGTCACCGGGGTGGGGGTTGGGTATCCAGAGACTGCTGTAATTGACCTTCGACCCCCAGGCCGCCTCGGGCTGCGCATGCGTGCGTTTCAGATGCATAGCTTTCCCTTGTCTTCCGGTGGCAGGCCTACACGATTGATCTCCTCGCCCTGTCATGGTAGTGTTTCCCTCCACTGTGGTGGTGATTAAACTGGAGGCCTCTGCTATAGCAGAGCTATTGGAGAAGGCCTGGATCCAGCAGGGAGGGAGGCCATATCTCTGATTGACAGGGCTCGTAATGGCACGGACCGTGGAAAACCGAGACCGTTCGTCTCAATGATGGTCGACGTCTCCACCAGAGTGCGTGGTGCGCCGAGTGCACTGCCTGTTTCCATAGCACCGCTAAAACCTCACTGCTTATCAATTCCACCTTAGAACGGGTGGTTTACAGAAATGCGTGAGGACACTCTCGATGTAACGGTACATTAAAATAAATGTCACCTTTTCTCCGCACCTTGGATTACATCTGTGAATGTCACGCAAGGTCTGTGTGGCAGTCGCCTACGTGCTGCGCATGTTGAGTGGCTCGGAGGGACTGTCGATGATTATACGGCCGATGAGGCCTAACGCCACTCCATTTTCATTGCGCTCTTGGTGGTCATAATCACCGAGACGTGCCTTCAGGACTGTGGCCATATCAAATTTGTTTCAGAGCAATGCTAGAGTCACATTTTGCACCAGTAAAATAGTGGCTGCAGGCAGCCTATTGCTCCCCGTACTGGTTTCAGTAAGATATTAAACTGTGTTGTTGGTATTATTATCTCAAAATATTGGTCTTGACTTTTGCTTTAATATATTTGCGTGAGCAGCTTGAACGTATTTTAACATCATTGTCTAGTCAATGTCTCGGCCGAGTGTCAGGAGGCTGCCGTAGGCTGCAATTACACCTAGCTATGCCCAGGCCTGTACAGGATGTTCATTCATGCAAAAGCTAGTTAACTCAAACAGTGACAGAATATCTTTTCTGCATAAAATGCTATTGGTTTGTGATGGGTAAGCACTTCAAATGAAAGGCAAACAGTTTTTAATATGTAAGCTAGGCTATGTCAACACTTGGACTTGGCACACATAGTGTTTACATTATGTCACTTAAGTAGGGAACCGTGTTCCCATTCTCCAAGCGACATAGTAGCTTATGAGCTCATTGCTCTATTTATACTGACTTGGATTCCCCCACACCTTAAAGGCCCACACAAATCAGCTTTCTCTTTCTGGTTTTAGCATCTAAAATATTTGCAAAGAGCAGAGATGTAGGTTTTTTAAAAAGTCCCTAACCCTGCCCCCAGAGTGCCCCAGAGACCAATGGTCAGCTCTCTGTGCTAACATTTAGCAATGTCGTCCAATAATTATGCAGAAACCCATGTCATGTCAAGTAGGAAATAGTTTTACAAACAGCTCTGACACATACCACTTTGACTCTAAAATAGTCATATTTCAACCAACATTTGTTTTACTTTATTATTTATAACTTGAATCAGTATGGCACACAACTCGAAAGCTTCAAGATGATATATGAAAACCTCAAAAACACAAGTACAGCCATAAAAACAAGTCCTTCTCACCCACCTTCTCAAATCCCTCTCACTAAAATGATATTTAATGCTGTATGTTCATTTGGTAATTATTTATTATTTGCTGTTAAAATTCAAGTTCAAGTTCAAGTTACTTTATTTGTACCCGTAGGTAAATTTGTAAATTCAGTTTGTAATTGTGCTTATGCTTGCACAAATGGTGGATATGCCTGGGCGTGGTTAAGCACATGTTGCCATTTGATGTATTATCTCAGCAGTGTGTATGACTGTACCTATTTGTTTAACCTGTCATGTTAATCAAGCAAACACACCCCTGCCTGACACCGGTGAATACAAATATGACTAACGTATAATACGAATGAAATAGTAGGGGTCTATATCACTCCCTTGTTAGTTGGCCCACTGATTGCTCACATCAGCACTGATGTGTAAAAAGTGTAGTAAAATTTCCACACACAATTATGTCCGTGCCCATGATAAATAGAACCCCAGTGAGTAATTTGCTGTATCTGAAAAGATGTTTGCTGTGGCCAGATGCACATTTCATGACAAAGGGACTCCCATGCCAACCAGCAACTTTCTCTGAAGCAGATTAATCAGGAAGCAAGCTGGCTCTCCTGGAAGCATTCCAGTGTTCTCCATGGGCTTCAAGCCATCCCCCGCATTCCACTGAGCCACACCCACTCCCAGATGGAAATGCTTCATTGTGCACACAGACAGCCTTTCTCTTAGGCGCCATGCAGTGTACAGGATGTGTACTCTTTCCCATGTTAGGAGGGAGTGACTTAAGGGAAAATGTAAGGTGCGGCTGGCTAAGGCCTGACAATGGGGTAATTAATTTCTATCTTTTAAACCAGCATGCAGAACAATGTTTTGTAGCTGGCAGTAAAATAGTAAGCTATGTTACACACTCTGACTCTGATCGTTGGAAATGCGCTGATGAAGCTTTGGTTTTTGGCTCAAAGTGGAAACTTTGTAACAAAGGAAAATGTAATCTATTTGTTACAGTACATTTAGCAGTATGTTGCATACAGAATGGGGTGCTTTTTCTGCAGAGAAAAAAAAAACAGGAAAACGGGGAAATATGAGACTAATTCCCTGACACCAGCAAATGGTGCCCTAGAGAATGTCCTGGAAAACAGAAATACAAACAAGCTTGTAAGGTACTGCACCCAGCTCATTGGATAATCCAGAGATAATTATTTGTTTTGTGTCTAAAGGACTGGTCCTTGCCCTGTAGTGGGGAGTGGCTTGAGGTTCTCAGCCAATAATGTCAAGGGACAATACGGACATTTTCTTTCAGTAGCAGAATTGTTGGATGCGCTACCCACTGCAGTGTTTTTCAGTGTATTATTAATTGTAACATTCAACCATTATAGCTTAATGTATGTCATTTGTCCTTTGTAAGCATTGCTGCTTTGCCAGCTCTGATATTCAGTGATCTATCTCATTATCTATGTATGGCCTTTATAGTCTCTCGGGTCAGATTTTATCATCTATTTTTGAAAGAATGGGTTTTATTGGGACCGGTGGCTTTTTCTAGTTGCTGGTGCTATTACAGTTCAGCAGTATTACTATTCTTTTTGGGCAGGGAATGCAGGACAATGGCAGGAAACAAAATGAAGAAATTTAGGCCTACCTACAGTGGAGAAATGCAGTGGAAACAGTGATTAGCTCAAATCACATGACATATAATGCCAAATCCAGTCTGTCTGGACAGTATCTACAGTACCTACTCAGCTGGCCCATTCTCTTATAGCTGTCTGCTGGGGCCCAGCCTCCAGTACTACTGCTGTTAGTTCCAGTTCCATGTCATATGTCTGTATGTTCCACTCTCCAGTTCTTCCCCTCTGTGATCAACTCTCCTGTTCTACCCTTCTACATTCCAGTCTCCTGTTCTACCCTTCTGCTTTCCACTCTCCTGTTCTACTCTCCTATATTCGACTCTCTTGCTCTACCCTTCTGCATTCCACTTTCCTGTTCTACTCTTCTCTATTCACCGTCCTGTTCAGATAAGGCAACGCGAGGCACGCTAACCCTTCCGATTCTGATTCCATTTTCTTTTTCTTTGCTAGATGTGCATGTGGAATACACTGAGTGCTCATTTGTGGAGGTGAAAAGGGTGGACACTGAATAGTGTGATAGTGAGGTGTGGTGAGAATACACTGTTACTGTAAATCGGTGCCTGAAGGCAAAGGTGTAACAACCGAAATTGAAGGCAAAGACCCACACACAGATATGTCATTGGAATAATCATTGGTAGGCACTATATTATACATTCAGACCCATTGCTACTTTTTAATTTTTATTTGGTGCTGTACAGAAGGCCTTGGCTTCTCAGGAAGGAGTGACGTGGTAGGAGTGAGAATGATATGTAAGGCTGCTGACAGTCAGCCAACTGTTGAATGATCATTCGTGACACATTCATTGCCCCATAAAATTGTGGTCTTTCAGTGGAGAGACAAATTGCATGACACTCGTAGTTTTCTCATTAGGTGTGTGACAGTGCTAAACAATCAGCGCTCATTTTGTATATTAAAAATAAATAAATGTATTAATGGGCAACAGATCTTCAGGGACTTTTCAGAAGTCTTGAAGTTACATACACTCTAAAACAGCCTATGTCTTTTTATTTAATGTTCCCAATTTAATGGACTTGTTAGCTTGTAGATGTTCAGTCGATTGTTGCCATTCTGTGCTTGGTTAGCTATACTTTGAAATGGCATGAAAGCAACCATAAAGGTTTACTGACAATGACTTTGAGTTATGAGGAAGGACCTGCCTGAACAGCAGAAAAACTTGATTTATGTGGGAGCATGTAAAAGGAATTTGGAAAATGTACGTACTTATTTGGTGAGGCAAATATACAGTCCCCTCCAAAAGTATTAGAAGAGCAAGGGCAATTCCTTAGAACTACTTAGAACCTAGCACCTTTGGTCTTTTGCTGTAATATTTTGCGCAATAAGTAGTGAACGTTCAAAAGCCTGAAGTCTTTGGCAGCTAATACGGTTGGGAAGAGTGTGTATATAGCAAAATATTAATCATGTAATGTTTAGGTGCCCTCCTAAAATCCTTTGATTAGTATATTTTCAGTGGGGGAAAATCATGTGTGGACATGTTAACTGAATCACAAAACTCATAGATTTGATTGGGTATGTAGTTAACAAATGGCAATGAATTATGTTGTTGAGTAATACACACACAGGCCACTGCATGTGCCTTACATATTTGTCCATAATAGCACAGCAGTAGCGGTCAGTGTTCCACCCATTATCTAGAATGATCATGGTCTAGACAGCGATCTGCTCTGCAGTCAGGATGGGCATGTTGAGGCCAGCCTGCACCACAGCTGAAATCTCTGGGAAACTGGAGAACTGAAAAGCCAGTTATTGTGACCTTGGATAGAAAATACAGGGAGCATATAAATATCTGTATGTTATAGTATTTTTACACCCATGCACGCATACACGTCTGGGTTATAATAAATTCAGAGTGGAATAGCAGGCACCAGTGCTTATGTGCAGTATCTAATTCATGTAAATTGTGTGAAACAAGATAGGAATGGCTTACACTGCTGTAATTAACACGGAATTCTTTCTACCATGTGGAAGTTCAATTTTCAGAATAATATAATATAATGTGTTTAATGGGGAGATTGAATTTCAGTCTCTACTACATAGGGGGCTATTGCATGCCAACTGTGGTTCATATGTTCTAAGTTGTTAAACAAATCTAGATAAAAAAATACCAGGAAATAGAAGCTGAATCAGTCATCTTATGTACGTCTTTTGACCTCAAACGCAATTGTATCCAGTGTATAGCAAAAACTAAATAATTGACCTTAGTGTTCCGATACTTTCTCCAAAAGTCAACTTAAATAAAAAAATTTTACATACATTTAGACCTGTCCAGAAACCAATGATCCTTGATCAACTTCTTTAGAAAGCATTAGCTTTGGATTTTGTTTACAACACCTCACACTATCCTAACTTTTCCCTACAAAGTTACGGATCTTTGAATATCACATTTCGTGCCTTAACATGTTTTTCATTGCTTGGGTTTTTTATTAGGGTATAATTCAAATGAATAATTCAAAATACACTCATTGATAACTTGTTAATATCAACAATTAAGATTTAAATAATTAAAATAGACATCATTACACTTGCAAACACTGCTCCAAATATATATTTTTTAAAAAAGGTCTTTAAGTAATCTTTCCCATTTTGAGCGTATTGATTTAGTATCTTTGATGATAAACTAATTTTGGAAAAGGCTATCCTTCCAATAGCCATCTTTAAAAAATGTCAACGGTTTTATGCAAGATTAATTAAAAAAGTGGATAACATAAATATTTAATTCCTGAAGACATTGTGCTCTTTGAGGCTAGTTACTCAGATTGACTCCCAGTACAGAATGCCAGCCTAAGATGACCTCACTACACTGAAAAGCCTTACTCCTCACAGTGGTTTAAATGCGCTTCACTCAAATGAGCCTGACCCTCACTGAGGCTAGAACATACGTTTCTAAGATGTACCTATCCCTTACTGATATGCGGGCAAGATGTAGCTCCAGGATTCTTTTTCCTACCTGTTGGGCATGACTATTGCAATGACACACAGTAAGTAAGAAATGGCAGGATGAGGTTTCTGCTATACTACAGGCATCTGTATAAAGAAAATGACAAATTGCTTCTGATCCTTTTGTAGTGTGCTGGTTTTGGGAGTGCTGGACTGAATGTTTAAATTAGATTTATGTCAGTGTGCAATTTCTTTAATTGTCTTCATGATTTTATCACCTGGCCACCCCATTTGTATGTGAGGTGCTTAGAATTTTCTGTCCTGTAAAAGTGAGCTTCCTTTAGACAATCAGACAGCACAGGGAATCGGATCCGTTCCAGAATTCTTATGAGACTATATAATTTGACAGGCTCATTCTAAGAGGAAGGCAAATGTAGTGTCTGTTATCGATTCAGTGCTTGAACCAGAGGTTACCAATTACACAGGTGGTACATTAAAGCCAAACTGCTGCTATCAGAATCAAAATTAACTACACTGGATCTTATTGCTATGGTTAGATTTTTTCTGACCATGAAGACTCTGACCTACCTTTCATTTTAATGTGAAATGGAGACCACCGGGTTTGTGTGTGAATAGAACACAAAATCACCAGTTTGGCAGGCATCCAATGTCTTCTCAATACCAGATTATCTCACTCTGTCTTCATGGAAGGATAGATCTGGGTGTGCCCGCCGATGGTGCTTATTGGGCGGGGGTGGCGAGGGTGGACTTCGTCTCATCCTCTCATATGGCAAGCCCAGCCCCCGAGGATACTGGAAAGCTTGGTAACCGAGGATTGGTCTGACTCATTGGTCTGGAGACGGCATTCTTAGGGGGTCACATGACTGGACTATAGATCAGGGTTTCGGGGAAGTAAGATCTTTGAGTTCACTGGCATTTGTTCCACAGAAAATTAAAATATCTGTAACAATCTCCTCATCCTCTTACCAACTGCTCTGAGACCCTCCAGTAATCTCTTAATGGCATGAAAATGTATTTGAGCTTGCCTCACGGAGTAGTGGATGCCTTTGTATGCCTCAACATTCTGATGGCTGGAGTGAAAAGAGAAAGAATGTTATCCCTCATTTAATCTCAGAAACTACAATTTAACAATAAAAAGCAACAAATGTTGCAAATACTGCATAATCTTGTTTTCTTTTCCAGAAGGTTGCATCGACAAAATTAGCTGAATACTGCCCTGTTGGCTGTTGATTATATATGTACATAAACTTTGGCATGAAAACTAAGACTTTGAATGGCCTGGTTTTGACTGTACTGCAATGGTTACAATGGAAACTCTCTCAGGCAGTTTGTCAGAAGCACCATACCCACCTAAGGCTTCATTAAAATGGTTACATTTTAAGAGGAATATATGCACCTGTGATTTGCATTTGCATTTTGCTGTGAAAGCCATTGGATCTACTTATGATAAAATAATGCTGTATTATGATCATTGCGATTCAGTTTCATAGTGGAAAACTTGCTGCCCAGTAATGATACTTGCGTTCTTCTGAGGAATTTCACTTTTTGAGCAATTCTGATGAAGGTCTAGCACTGAAACATCAGACCCCAAATTTGCAGTTTTTTGCAGTATGCAGTTGTTGCATTGAGTTTATTCTTTTTTTCTACTCCTTGAGGATATAAAATCACATTCTCTGATTTTTTTCTTTGTTTTAGATCCGGTCCAAACAGCTCAAGTGGGGACATCAAAGCGTTCTCTTCTACAGTACAACAGCACCCTCCAATGGTACATGTGTCTTTACACTTTTGCTTTCAATTCTTGCTCTGCTGGAGAGCCTGCTGATTGGTTTATGGGAGGGGCTTTATATCTGCAGTTCCTCATTTTCTGTTCATATGTTTCATAAACTCAATGCTGGAAAGTTAATTTTGTGTCTTGCTCTTGCTCTCTTGTGCCGTAGATATTTCCGTTGTGTATAAATATGGCCGGCCTGTGCTGACCATCCCCCTGCCCTCCAGGAAGGAGGACTGCCTGTTCTTCTTGCGGCCCATGCTCATGAACGTGGGTGACTTCATTGAGGACATCCAGCGAGAGGATGCGGGCGTGGCCACCGCCATGGTGCTCACCTTAGGTACCCTCCCTGTTTACCACACAAACCACCTCAGTACAGATACTGTGTGGAGTGTAGTTCTGCCCTGCATACTGCCTCCATGTTCATCAGACTCTAGTGCAGGGCTGCCCAACCCTGTTCCTGGAGATCTACCTGTTAAGGAGGGTGGAGTGAAAAATAATGGGACACACCCTAGAGATTCACGTTCCCTGCCATCTACACTTACTGGATCTTGACGGTGGCAGATTTTGTGGGTTGTTTTTTCATAGTATGTGGGCGTGAGCATGATGAAGTCACCCAGAAACATGAAAAGACTTCCGCTGAAACATACATAGTTTTACACTACGCTGTGGCAGTGGAGGAGGGCGGAGTTGTAGTCATTTTTTTCGTACACTTTGTAAATGGGACAGTGGAGGGAGGGAGTCCACAAAGATCGGTTTCTGGGACATGGAGTGGAGGAGGGTAGTAGTGGAGTGAAGGACTAATGGGACACACCCCAGCAGTTCTCAGCCCTTGATGATCGTGATTTAAGGAACCAGGCTGTAGGGTTTAATTTCAACCATAATTTGGCACACCTGATTTGATCAATTAGCATCTCAATGAGATCTGTTGAATGAGATGTGATTGGCTTCATTAATTATGCATGCAGTACATGTTCCCAGTCGTATAGTTTGTAAAAATGGCATTGTATAGATCATGATTGAATTGAACAATTGAACGGCATTTTGTTTGGCTAATTGTTTGCAATTGATTGTTTCTGTTTTCCATTGCTACCCACTCCACAGATGGACAGCGGGTGTCTTGCACATCATCGTTGGACACTTTGCTCAACAAAGACTTCCAGCTGGTCATCAATGATGTCACCTACAATGTTCACTCTCCCAGGCGAGGTAAAGCACCACAGAAGGGCCCGGATCTTATCTCTCCACACCAGAATTAGGTCAAATAAGTCATTGTTTTGGAATCAAATGCATTTGTACGCTTTACTGAGCTTCTACTGTACACGTGTAGTGTCTAATGTATTCAAACCTATGAAATACTCTAAAAAAAGTGCAACGCCCACCATCTGTTCCTCTTGGTTGGCTCAGTTGCACCAGGCAAGATCACTCGAGCACAGAAAAGTATTTGAATCCAAAACAATTAGGAAATTAGAAAAATTAGAAAACACCGTGCCCCCCACTCCCCCCAAACATGTTAACTTGTACCTGTATATTGTTACCCTGTGCAGAAAAGGTGTCCAGTGAGCACGTGATGGAGGCAGAGGACATGAAGACTATCGTCCACATGATGCACATGGCCATGAACATCCCAGGACATTACCTGCTGAAGGAGAGGGACCTACTGGAAAAAATCGACAAGCTTAAACAGGAGCTGTCGCCCTTGGAGACGGTAGATTATTTCACCCCCCGTGCTGTCCGAGCATAGCATTTAAGTACACCCCTCTCCACCATGATGAATAACATAGGTTGACACAGAGCAAGGTAGCAGACAGTAATCATTCTGAACTGGTTTGCAATAGCTTTACCCCCCATTTATCCATTCTGACAGAACGTGAATGACTTTCTAAAGAGACCATGGGCCTCTTATATTTTATTCTGAGAGAGCTTGGCAGAGAGCCCTTGATACCTCTGTTTTATTTTGTATTCTGTCCAAGGACCCACAACAGGCAGGTAATAACTGAATCTGTCAGTATGGGAAAGTAATCATTCAGTTTGAACTGTGAGGGAGAATATTTCTTTATTAGTTTTTAACCTTAAATTTCTCTTCCAACCGTAATACCTAGATTCTTGGCCTGTTCCACCACTGCAGTGTCCTCTCTTATTTTGGAAGGGTGTACAGTACAAGTTTGTTTGTCTTGTACATAATCAGTCAGCCGCTACTTTACATGCAATTTTACAGTTTGGGTAATGTTGATAATGGTGCACAAAAAACTGGTTTCACCACTCCAGTTTTCATACTAGTGAAGTAAACATTCATTACATGTATCATATTGAATGTTGCTGTTGCTTTAGTGTACATACAACTTATAAAGCACTTTGATTAGTGGCAAGCAGATTAGGTTACAATCCAGTGTTTTTTTATTTAACTTTGTGTGCTTAAACATGTGTTTGTGTGTCTGTGTGTGTTCATTGAGCAGGTGAAAGCCAAGCTTGCGCTCCGGGCAGAGTCTTCCACTATCAGAGCTATGTGGTTGGGCATGGCCTTGTTGTCAGTGCAGGGGGGGGCACTGGGCTGGCTGACCTGGTGGGTCTACTCCTGGGACGTTATGGAGCCTGTCACCTACTTCATTACCTACGGCACCAGCATTGGAGTCTTTGCTTACTTTGTCCTCACCAAGCAGGTCAGTGTCTGCTCTAACATTAACCCGCAATAAAGTTTTAGGAATTTCAAATGGGTTTGACATTATACACACAGTGACTTCACTTTTGTTCCATTTGAGTCCTTCCTCTCTTAATGTAAAACGGGCCTGGTAATTGGAACCAAATCACATTACCAAGTCAGCAGAATGGCTAATGTTCTGACCCCTAACCGTTTATTGTGTACTTTTTTCTCAAAATAATCAGCAAAATGTCGGAATGGGCCTAAGAGCTGTCTCACATGTCTGTGTCCATGTACAGTTTAGAATAGAACTAAGAGAATATCCTGACATCTGGGTTTGTTTTCCACAGGAGTATATTTATCCTAATGCCAAAGACAGGCAGTTTCTGCATTACTTCCACAAAGGGGCCAAGAAGCAGCACTTTGATGTACAGAGATACAATCAGCTGAGAGATGAACTGACTCAGGTATGCCACTCCCACAGGTGATAGTACTCACTGATGTATAGTACTTTCAATGGTGATATAATCTCAGGTCTCAAGTGTAGTTCTGCCACAATCCTTGGCTCGGGTATAGAACTATCACAGATTGAAACTCTTGCCCAGTAATGATTCCTCTCTGTGTCCTCAGGTGCAGGAGGATTTGAGAAGACTGAAGAAACCCATCCAGCAGCAACTTCCTTTGGAACAGATCTTAGCCAAAGAGTGAGGAGTGGGCAACACACTCATTCTCTCACTGTCACTGTCTCACAGACGCACACGCATGCACACACACACACACACACACACACACACACACACATGGCCAAGGATATAATGACAGGACTTCCTCCACCATGTTCAATTTTGATGATGGTGCCTTTTTCTTATGTCTCTTCAATATTATTTGAATGCCTTTGTTACATAGCCAATCATTGTTATCAACATAGTTTAAATACATTTATATAATGAACTATAATGAACTATATACTGAAATGCATATCATGATTGTTGCCCAAGTTCTATGGTCTTAAGCACCATACAGTCACTGTGATCACTGTGGGAAATGGGTTACACAGGATCAGTGTTTACAGTCCCATCGATGGACGATGAGTGTTTTCACACCCCCATACATGTTCTTCCTGTTTTCAAGGACTGCTATGGTGAAAGTAAGGTACCTTGAGGGAGTAAAGAAAGAAATCTGATTTCTCATTTACAGTAAGCCTGAAACATGAATCATTTCTGCCCATCAACCAAGGTTAAAACAAAGCATGTTCAGACCAGCAAGAAAATATGACTTACTACTTGGGTGAAGCTCTTAATCCAAGTCAAACCTGTAAATCCTGGGTGCTTATCTACTTTTAATAATGCTATGACCTTTCAGATCAATAAATAATAAAGGACACTAGGCAGCATGTAGTCTGTTTTATTTATTTATCTTCACACTAAAGTTCATGGTTCAATACTTTATCTTTAAAAAAAGAAATGTTGCTGTAAAACATAATGCAAACCGATGTAAAAACTAGTATGGCACAGAAAGGGTCCTGGTATATTTATGTGGAGCTCTTAGCATTTCAGTGTGGAACATTAAATTGCAATTGCAAATCACAGCAAAATAATACATTTAAAGAAGTGGTGCCACCAGAAAGAATCAAAGATTAACTAATTAATTTACAGGGCAAATGTGTATTTCTGTTGAGTTCCTTAAAGGCCAAAGCCACGTTAATAAAATTAAGTGAATTTTCTCAATGGGTTGAAGTAAGGAACAAATTTCCTTTGTGCAATTTTACAAGTTAACAGTTTCATTCATATTTGTTTGGGGATTGCCTGGCATAGAGCACAAAATGGAGTAAGAACACATCAAAAACCTGTCCTGAACTGCTTGAGATTCCAGTGCTTTGAAATAATAAGATTAATTTGGTCCAACTCCAGCATTTACAAGCTATTACATGGTTGGATTGAGAAGGAAAAATCCACCCTCGTCTTATAATAGAGTGGCCATCCAGTCAGGAAGATACTTAACACGTGTTGCTATTAGAAGGGTCTTTATTTCTGCAAAAAAGTACACCTGCTGAATACTTCTCTTTACAGTGGTTGACCACCTCTTTCAGTAGAAAAGTCCAAATTTCTGCATGCTCCCATTTAGCTTTTTGCTCTCGGCAAAGCGTGTGCCTGACACAGTTATTCAGGCATCCCTTACATAGAGGATAACAAGCAATACTGAATATTGAGAAAACATCATCCTATATAACCTGTAAAATGTAATATAATTATTGTAATATAGATTTAAAAAACATGTTTAAAGACATTATTGAAGAAAGCAAAATCCAAGAGTATTCTGTAATATTAATACAGTTCACCCAGAATTGCTGTGGGTAAGTACTCTTCTACTGGATTATGAATGCTTCAGTATGGTGTTTGGGAATGCACTTTCTGAACACTAAAGGTCACTGTGGTTGTAGTTAAACAGATGATACCCATGCCCCATTCAGTAGCATAGCATTTAATCAGCATTTGGGTGTCTTGCTTGCTCAGGATTGAACTGGCAACCCTCTGACTGCCAGACAGCTGCTCTTACCTCCTGAGCCAATGTCGCCCCCCATTATGTAATGATTCAAAACACAATTACAAAAATAATTGTTGCTGTTGTAAATGGTAGGCCTACTTTAGATATGCAACAAGATGCACAGCTCCACCGCATGGAGTATCGCTATCAGACCAGATTAAAGACATGCGTATACAATAATGGACTCTTCATGAGAATGTCTCCATCAATCTGAGTAACATGGATAAATCTGGGCATTGCCAACAGCTTGACAGTATGAGGATAAACCACCAAGGACCCTTAGAACAGACTTGAGCAAAGAGCATATGGAGAATATCAGAGGGAATTTAAGGACACATTTAAACTCTAAATACAACTGTATTGTATGACTGCTGAAAGCGAAGTTGATATTTAGTTGATAATCAATAAAATAATGAATGATTAACAAGGTATAGTACTGAAGAGATCAAAGAAAATGATCCGGCAGCATGTCAATGCAGACCTACAGTTCTTCCGATGAGAAGAAAAGATGTCAGGGAGCCTCACGCAAGAATTTTTTTTTAAATAGGATAAAATTGGTGAATGCAAGCAATTTAAGAACAAATCTGTATAAGTGGTTCTTGCATGACGTCCAATGTTCAAAAGGATAGTTCGCTCATAAAGTTATTAAGTCTTTATTCATTCATTCATTATCCTAACCCGCCTATCCCGAACAGGGTCGCAGGGGGGCTAGAGCCTATCCCAGCATACATTGGGCGAAAGGCAGTAATACACCCTGGACAGGTCACCAGTCCATCGCAGGGCACACACACCATTCACACGCTCATATCTACGGGCAATTTAGACTCTCCAATCAGCCTAACCTGCATGTCTTTGGACTGTGGGAGGAAACTGGAGTACCTGGAGGAAACCCACACAAACACGGGGAGAACATGCAAACTCCACACAGAGAGGCCCTGGCCAACAGGGATTCGAACCCAGGACCTCCTTGCTGTGAGGTGGCAGTGCTACCCACTGCACCATCCGTGCCACCTTATTAAGTCTTTGTCATAGATATTATTAAACTTTATCATAACAATTGAGTCTTCAGTGTAACAGAGGCATGAAAACTACAACGGTACAAGAAATAGCTAGGCCGGGTTGAAGGTTAGCTTGTAGCTTGAGCCAGGGTCAGAAAGGCTATAGCATGGTAATGCCAGGCATAGTGTTATTCCTCCACACATATAGTTACAGTTTAATGAAAATCTTCTTGGCTGCTTCATTATCAAAAGTTATGTGAAGTAACTTATTATAACTTATTACTCAAAGTGGTGGTGGTGCACCTGAATAAGGTTTAATGAGTATATGACAGTATGCTCAGTTTCTCTCCCAGTCCCCTTACTGAGGAACATTCAGTTTATTCACACCCAGAAGAGTCATATTTAACCAAATATGTAAATTCACAAAATGTGTTAATTTGTGCTAAATTACAACGTCAGTTCTAAAGGTGTCCTTTCAACTATGAAGGGTGAAAATGAACTGCAAAAGCTCAATCAGAGTGGGTTTTGTTCCGTCACATGGTTCCGTTGTGTCTGCTGATCCATGGGCATGAGACATTATGTTTTCATGGTACACTACAAGGAGCCTTCAGTTTTCATTCAGTGGAGATTTGTGTGCTAGTTCTTGATGCCAGGTGGGAAGTTGTGTATCTTTTGTGTCCACATCTATAAATGGACACCGACTAATTTCGATCTCAGTTGGTTAAAGGCAAGGGTAACGATACGTCCGGGTTATTTACTGGTATAATCTAAATGTTTATCCAGGTAACATGAAGAAAGCTTCCACAATAACTTTCCATACATTTTACAGTTAAAATGTAAGATAAGATCTGTATTATACCACGATAAGGACAGAGTTAAGACACGCCTCCTCTTTACTTCGAGCACACTGAAGCCCTGCCAGGCGAAATAATAAGCTTCAAGTGATTTAATAGTATCTGAGCGGCAAACATTTTGCTCATTTGTAAGTGAGTGGAAGACTTGGACACGTTAAACAAGACACAGACTTGACACTTGAAGGAATAATATAAGCTTTGACATCATTGATGTACACATCTGTACTCCAATAAGACTATCAAACTCCGTGTGTCGCAATAGGCGGAACTACGCCGACGGAAGGATCAAGGCTCTTAAAGAATAGGAATTCACTCTTAATATCGAAAGTAAATAAGGCACGGATAGGGCGCAGCCTAAAATCATCAGCTTCACCTTAAGACAGTAAGTAACTTGAAAAATATTATTAGGATATAACAAATTGCTGTCGAGCACATACTGTACTTTTGCTGGTTAAGACTACAAACCAAAAAATCTTTACGCACCGGAAAGGGATGGATGTGGTAGCTTGGGTAAACGGACGTAGACTTATTTTCTATCGTAAAAATGATAATAGTAATAATAATCAGCCTCCAGAATAATAGCTTATTTCCCGCTATCTTGCCATGATTTTCTAAAATTGTCTTTTCTGTCATCCAACTGCTCGTTGCTATTGTTATTCACTATTAACTGTATGTTAGTATGTAACCCTATGTGTAATACAGCTACTCTCCGCGTCCTAATAGCATAGTATTAGACTTAATATTCCGTTTGTATTTATCGTTGGTACATCAAGGTTATTGGTAGGCTTTATTTGGGGAAACTGGCTCCTTTTGTCATGTAACAATCTTTCTTGAGCAACATGGCACTAGGACTATCAACAGGTATGGCAAGGTTCCAATGACCTACCTGTTAGAGGACATTCAGCTGGCATTGCCACACATAGCTGTGTCACACACATCTCCATGTATGTGTGCCTCTAATACTGAACAAAGTATTTATTAGTAGACAAACAATAAAGTGCAGCAGTGACCCATGCACAGTATTCAACCTGTCTGCTGGTATCCACTGCAGGACCGTCAGTGCAGAGGATACCAGTGCATTTGCCATGTCACTATCTCACTTTTCAGGTTCTTCACATACTACAGAGCACAGATGTTTCAGATAGTATACTGTGATATTATTTTTCCACTGTTGTATACAAGGCCATATTTTAAACTGTGATTGCAAAACTTTATAGAGCAAGTAGTGCTAGCACTGGCTTTATAAATGAGTTACAGTTTTGAATTGGATTGGATTGGAGTTTGAGTGGGATAAGCCATTTATCCATTTTTGCAGTGGTTTGCACTTTTAGATATATTGTCTACTAACATACCTATTTATTTCTGAAATGCTTCAACCAGTTTCAAGGATTTGAATCCTGGCCTTTTGATCATGCAGCTATATTCAGCCCACTTCAAATATGCTGTGAAAGAGTGTGAACTATAAGGATAATTAATTGTTTTTAATTTTGGGAGAATGCTTTTGCAATTGGAGGTGAATATGTTTACAGGGGCTACAAAAAAGCATTTCCGTGGGTTTATCTTGGGTAACAGTACAACAGTACTTCTTTAGTGCCCACTAAAGAAGGCCTCTCCTATCTGTAATAATATGCCTCCAAAGTCTGGAGGTCATTAATCGCTTACCAGCTGGACACAGTCCAAGTCCAGGCTGTATCAAGTTGTAATAATTAAAAATCTACTGAAGGACAGGTTGACAGTTCCTTTTGAACCATAGCACTGTCGTGCCCAAATGCCCATGCACCTCCCTCCTCAATCACCTTGTTCACAATGTCAAAGTGTCACGTTTTGTTACCCGCTTCACCAAGAGGCACTCAAATTATGTCCGGTAATGCACTATTTGTGGTATTATTTATGTAGCGGAGACCAGGGCATTTATGTAGTGGAGACCAGGGCATGTTGAACCATGGGGAATTTTCATTGTCATTTGAGCAAAACTGATGTGTTCACTTATGTATTACGGTAACTCACTTCTTATGTGTGTGAGTGGCAGGATGATTTGAAAACTATTCAAAAAAAGGTTGTATTCCATGTATACCATGCACTTATTCTGTCCTATATAGCATTTGCTCTTATTCATGTCTTCCGAGACAATTAAAGGTGTCATGGGCCATTTATGTAGGACAATTAACAGATGGAAAATGTAAACGGTAAGAAATGTTGGATTCAGCTACCTTTGACTTGTATTAAAACTACAGTTTCACTACTTTTGATTGAACTGTAATTTACCAGGAATGTCCTAGAACTGTTCTGATGGTCCTCAATCATAGTAAAGACATGTACATGTATATGTGTATATATATTTTCTTAAATAATCAAAAATCTAAAAGTTAGGTTACGTTGTTAGGTTGTGCCCTCCCTTGTCACGGTTTTCAAAGCATGTTTTCATTTTCAGAGACAATATGACACAAGAGTTGCCAGGACAGCATGGAATGCAAAAGCAATGAGGGCAATGAAGTGACACAGTGGGCAGTGTTGTATCTAAACAGACAGGCTTTGCAAGGTTACAGGGCTGTCAATTTGTTCTGTTATTCACATATTGCTATACTTAGTATAGCTATGACTTCAATACATACTGTGCCGATCTGCAGGTTTGGCATTGGTCATTACATTACATTACAGTCAGGCAGATGCTCTTATCCAGAGCAACATACATTGAAGTGCAGATTATAACCAGGGACAAGTGCGCTGATCAGCTATACTATTGCGTAGTAGATTCTTATTTTTTCAATAACATGCATTGAGTTTTAATTTGTTGTGTTGAATTGCAGTCATTATCAAACTGTGAGTTTGAAGATATAGGATCTCAGTGGGCATCGCTAATTGATTTTTTTTCTTAATACTAATAAGTTGAAAAGCACATTAGGAAGCTCCCTGCTCTTTGCAGTAAATCTAATGGATATTTAATGATACAATGAATCAGGTTTATGCAAAAACCCAAATGTAGGTAACAAGGCGGGTCATGATCTAGTGGAATGTCATTATCATGATCTTGCACTTTCCTCAGGCATTCACACCAGACAAATGTAGCTCAGGTTACATGCACAGTATTGGTCCACACATTTGTTTTACCATAGAAATTAGCATTTTAATGAGACAATATCAGGCTACAATTAAAGAAGAAGAGTATCACAGAAAGTGTGTTTTTTGCTGATTAACAGAGCCATGGGCTCACAGTGTTTTGGAGCCAGTGCTCTGCAGCACAGCATCCCACTCCTACACTTTACTGAAGCATTGGTACTCTGCATGGTCCGTAAGACTGTCCCCTCCTGGCCGTTCAGCAGTACTTTCCCCTGAAAATTTCCCAGTACCAGCAAAGCCGAGCCCCATTTTGCTTAAGCTATCAGGCAGTCTTGTTATACTGTAAGATGGCTCTGCTGCTGTTAATTCCATTGCGTATTTCTGTAGCCCCTAGTTCATTTTCAAATCACGCCAAAGAATGTGGGACATTAGAACTTTAAGTTAAGTTTCAAGTCCCTGTTTGGAATGAAGGAATGCATATAGGCATAAGGGTGATGGAAATGTTTTATAACTGCTAGTTATCTCACCTGAACATTGACCTCCGTCCGCTTCTTTATAGTACAGCTGTGATAACTGCACTGCCTGTCCTGGTTGTTCAAACTGAGTGTATGAATAGTGAAAAGGTACAGAAAACATACCGTATACTACAGAAGTACAGTATATTAAATACAAATATGTTTTGAAGAAATGTCTTGTTGAAAGAATGTTTATCACTGCGGATGCATGTCATTCCGGTTGTATCTTGCACATTTTGTCAAGGTGGTTGCATGGACACAGCATCAATATTTTTCTTCAATGCACAAGTGGATAGTAGGCCAACTGAATTATATATATAGTAGGCTAATTATATGCAACTTTTTATTATTTCAGTTTTTCACTGATCTGATGACGCAAGGACCTGTGTGAAAGGCAAGTTCACTGAGGCTCAAGTTGGTTCACCAAAAAACTGAAGTGTATCTGTAAATGTTATGTCAC
The DNA here is from genome assembly GCF_963514075.1 of Conger conger. Taxonomy (NCBI): domain Eukaryota; kingdom Metazoa; phylum Chordata; class Actinopteri; order Anguilliformes; family Congridae; genus Conger; species Conger conger. Next base: position 30,981,986 of record NC_083765.1, read on the forward strand.
TTATGTTATTATTAAGTTTGATGTTAATATACAAGTTCAAATATTACCTTTTCTTGCCAAATGTCTGTTTGTACTGTAAACACATTCTTATAATCACACTGCTCCTTTTTTTCCCAAACACTTGGAATTAAGAGAGACATAGATTAGTTCTGAATCTTAAAGTACACTCAGTGAGCACTTTTAGGTATTTATTAGACTTCTTTTTTAGAATTAAGTCTTCTGCCGCTGTGCGTTAGTCACCTTCCTGTCAGCTTTGACCAGTCTGGCCATTCTCCTCTGACCTCTCTCATTAACAAAGCGTTTCTGTCCTCACTGGATGTTTTTTTGTTTTTCACACCATTCTCTGCAAACTCAAGATACTGTTCTGTGTGGAAATCCCAAGAGATCAGCAGTTTCTGAGATACTCAAACCTCTTAGATCGGTCACTTAGATCCAATTTTTTATCCCATTCTGATGGTTGATGTGAACATTATCGAAGCTCCTGACCTGTATCTGTATGATTTTATGCATTGCACATCTGCCACACGATTGGCTGATTAGATAATTGTGTGAATAAGTAGGTGTACAGGTGTTAAAGTGCTCTGGGAATATATGTTATAAAAGCGGTTTAAGAATCTAACAGACCCTTAAACCAGTTTCCATCTTCCTGTCATCATGTCTTACTCACACCTTCTCCTTGTGTCAGCCTCAACTAGAATATGACTTCTAGAATTTACTCTATGAATTGCATGTATGGGGAAAACCCATAATGACAAAGCAAAGCATTAATTAAAGACTTAAGAAAAGCCCAGGACTTTCTCCAAATGTGCTATATTTGCTATAGCTGGTCCATGAAATAGAGAAGTGTGCATTCCCATGTTTCCCTAAATGTAGGGCTGGATTTCACTTCTATTTATTTCAGCAGACAGCTGCTAACTGCCACATTCACATTTTGAGTGAGCATGACCACTGGAAGGAAAGAGAACGGGGTAACACTGATCCGTTTCTCAGTGAAAAAAAGGAAATGCATTATATGAGTGGAGGGTTAGGGTTATTTTGTCTTGAGCAAAAGTGTGGGCCAAGCTATTTTTAGTAGCTGAAACAAAGGTGTGGTCTCTGGCCTTCACATTCTAAACAGCTACCATGCTCTGCATTTTCAGGAGATATAGAGCTCATGAAAATCAATATCTAAATGGACTTTGAAGATAGATTATATAAACTGCTGAGCTGAAGCACCAGACAATTGTGTTTGACTTCTTCTCCATCTTTCTTATTCACGCAGCTTGAGAATGTCCTTTGCCAGTGATAGACTGTATGATGGCTACATACGGCGGAACATGGGGACACTTGTGTCTAAAGTCAAAGTGAGAGAGATCATGCCATATCTGTCTTGTCTCACTCCGTCTGACCGGGTGAGTCACAAGAAGAATAATACAACAGTTTGTTCCGACCTCACATTGCAATTGGCTGAAACACATTCCAAGGATCTCACAATCTAACTACGTTGGCAAAACCATTTTTCATTGTTCTGTTGCCCTTATGTTTGTGTGCATAGTGGTGGAGCCATAATTAAAAATGAGAATATCTTTTTAAATAAACGTGCGGTGTTGTATAAGTGCAATAATGCACTCAAAGTACCATACCGTACTCAAAGTACCGTACTCCAGTATTAACACAAATCTATCATTTTTTCCTAAATACATTTTTAAGGACGAAATTGATGCAAAGAGAGAGACCACAGGCAACTACAATGCCATGCAGTTGCTTCTGGACTGTCTTAAGAGAAGGGAGAACTGGCCAGAGGAATTCATCAAAGCACTGGAGCGCTGTGAGCAGTGGACACTCGCCAGTGAAATTAGGGCCGAATACGAGTCCCTTCGCCCAAGTAAGTCAGCATGGTGCCTTAACTAAATGAGCCACGTAGCAGTCCTTAACTTTTTAAGACAACAAAATAATTTGCCACAGTAATACGTTACCAGATACAGTCCCCTCCAAAAGTATTGGAACAGCAAGGCAAATTCCTTTGTTTTTGTAATACACTGAATGCAATACCCCAATACAATACTTGGGGTTCAGATAAAAGGTGATATGTTACAAGTTGTGTAACAAATCTAGGAAATAAAAGCAGAATTTCTGAATCTGTCATCTCATGTACATCTTTTGACCTCAATTGTCTTCAGTGTATTGCAAAAACTAATTGGAATTGACCTTGCTGTTCCAATACTTTTTTTTTTTTTACCATTTATGTGTATGTATTGTACCAGATAAGAAAATACTCACAATCCAAATCAATATATTTTCCCCATGTGTCCATAATGTTGTTTTATCAATTGTCTCAATAATTGTGTTTTCATTTATTTGTTGTTGCTAGTATAACATAGTGCAAAAATTCTAAAGCTGCATAAATTAATTGTAAATGTAACCATTGTGCCTTTGTGAACGATAGGCTAGATAGGCTACTGAAATGCTTTGTGTCAATGGCTACTTTTGCAATCATACCTCTTGTTATGTAGATGCAGCTCCTGTGGCCCCTGCAGTGAATGCCCATCCCAGTCCTCCCCCAGATCCCAGTCCTCCAAATTACCCTGTCCAAGCACCTCTTCAGACTCCAAAAGTGGAAAACCCATTGCCACAGCCAGATCCCCAATCAGTGGCCATTTCCAGTGAGCAGAATTTGGCCCCTGTCGATGTGGAGGCCTCAGGGGTAGCAGCACCTTCTCAAAACCCAGCAGCTTCTTCAGGGGAATGCCTCCCTGGGCGTTCCTCCCAGGCTCCTGCCTCAGACTACACATCACTGCCACCCAGCCTCCCCCCAGCCTCAGATACCCTCACCCCTGGACCTGCAGTTAGTGCTCCTGAACCCCAGATGTCCCTAGCGAAACCACCAGTTCAGGAGAGCAACATGCCATCTGCCAATGCCACTCAGCAGCCTGTAGAGAACTCTGATCCAACTGTTAATCAGGTAAGTAATGTGCTGTGTTGAACATATTTATTAGTATTTTACATTACTTGAGTTAAACTGTACCTTTGTTAAAAATTCCCTAGTTTTTGTCAAATGGACAACATACAAGCAAAAACGAAAAGAAAAAAGCAAGCAAGCAAAACTGTATTTGTATAGCACATTTCATATGGAACTGCAACACAGTGTGCTGATCTCAATTCACATAAACATTCTCAACTGAATGAACACCTTTCAAACTTCAAATATAGATGATACAATCAGTTTAGAGTAATTTTTCTTTCATTGAAATTTCTCATAAAGGTTGTGGCAAACGATATCCAGGCACATCCAGCACAAGGGAGCTCAGCTCAGCAGACCCACACTGATAGCCCGGCCATGTCTTCCCCCATCGGCTGCCCCGTGAGTGAAGATGAGTTCCTCAGCAAACCTGGGACACTGCTCTCGTTCAATGTCCTGGTCCACCGGCCCTCTGGAAACCCGGCCGTCCTGGCACCTGTGCCTGAGGAGTACTCTGGGAACACAGGCCGCCTACAGATCAGCAGCTCTAGTCTGGAGGGCACAGAGCCCAGTGGGACCACTGTGCCTTCACGCAACGAGCCTGAAGAGAACCAGTACGACTCTGTCTCCTCGAGCCTAGTCAGCATTCAGGATGTACGAGTGAATGTGGGGCACGTGTCCGAAGATGCCTCCTTGCCAAACTATACAGGGCAAGCCCCTCCTGTCTCAAACCAACAACCCTCTCTCGCACCCACACAGAGCTCCAGCTCTCCTGGGTCTGAGGCTGAGTTAAACCCAGATCAGAGAGTAGTTTTCCCACACAACCTGCTAGAGAACTACTACATCCCTGCACTTGCCATCGCTGGCTTGTCTGCTGCAGTGATGCTGTGGAGGCTCAAGAATTAGGTGGAAGGTAATGAATGATTATACTGCCCAGTTTCCAAAGTTTTTTTTTAGCAACATGTAGACTACAACATTCAGCATGAATCTATTTTATGGAAGATTTTTTTTGCTATTTAGGGTTGGGACAATGCTGAAAGAAAAAAACATCCCATAGGACGTTTTTTACCTAGAAAATGAGGGAAAGTGAGATTGCCTCTCATTTTAACCTGTGCCTATAGATTGAACGAAGGACTATGGGTGTGCATTTCCTGTCTTTAGTTCTTAGGGCAGTACATGTCACTAAGTGTGCAACAAAGTTCTCATTTTACTGTCTTTCTAAATACACAGGTGAAAGAGTGGGGATACGATTTAGGAAATTAAGAACAGGTTTTGGAAAATATCACATCATTTGCATCAATAATGTACAAAAATCAGGCAGTGGTTAGTGTAGAATGGCAGGTAGGCATATGATTTTCACCAAGGGAAAGGTTATTTTACAATTACATTAATGTTTTCTATGCTTTATTAGAAAATAATTAAAAGGCAATCACAAGATTTTATCTATTTTTTTATCAGTGATGATAATCACAATTGATTAGAACTGAGCAAAATGGAATACATGACTGTTAACATGCATACAACGTCATTAATAATAATCCAACATTTACAAAATGTTAGTGTCATATATTTATGATACAAACAGGACCTGAAATTAAATTGACTCGTTTTGTTTCTTCTTTGAATACTCTGAATTTCATGAAATTAGTTAGGGACAAACCAATTTTCAGGTTAAATTACTCAAAAAACTCGAATAGTAACTGAAAGCATTATGCAAGGAAACCCTTACTATTTACTGTATGCATATCAGCATTTTCTTTCTATTAATGTTCTCATTCTCTTACCATTCAATCTGTTTATGAAGAGCCTTTTTGCTAAAGCACTTGTAATCATGTTCAAACTGATCAATTTGTAAGTGAAACCATAAATGCACACTAATTATAAACATGGATACGAGAAAAGGATACCCTTTTGCCTTTTTGATGCACTTTTTTGTGCAATGAGACTTGTGTCTTTTTCTCATAGTGAATCAACATTTGTAAGTGAGAATAAAATTCTATCATATCCGACACTGATCCGAATTTGACTTCACTGTGACTTTATCATGACGTAAAAACATGGGCATTGTGCGTCGTTATGCACACATGTATGTTCTATATAACCTGTGGTGCCGTTCAAGATGAATTCTAAAAATAGATTCTTCCCCGGGCAGAAATTGATTTGGAATGAATCACCTTGCGATCACTCAATCTCGGGAAGATTTGTAAATCACTATACTGAGTACCAAGGACTGCAGTCAAACAATCCGCACTTTTTAAAGACTTGGCCAAATTCCCATGCACAGGTATGTCCTATGGCACACCCAGGCCAGGGGTACAATTAATAACACTAAATATATAAAATATTATCATATCTAAGCAGCAAACACTTGGTCATCCCAAAGTGAGATAACAATTTGGACATGCAAATACGTAGAGCACGAAACGGGTGGAACTACACTGGGGGTATGACCAAAAGATTTAATATCCAAAGTAAATTTAGACACGGATAGGGTTCAGCCTAAAATGATCAGCTTCATCTTAAGACAGCTTAGTTAATGCAGTTTATTATTGTTAGTCCTCTACAAATTGAAATTGAGCACATACTGTACTTTAGCTGGTTAACTAGTTAGACTACAAAAAACCTCACGCAATCTTCTTGTATACCCACAGGCCAGCATGTCACTGGCCACAGTGTCGTCCAGGGAGGGTTTCAGTTGGTGGGATAGTCCCTGTATTGTCACAAACAACTGTTACTGGGACCGTTAGAAACCCTACCGTCACCCTAACTGACCAAGGGCCCATGGTATTCCCCTTGGTGACCAGTAGAGTGATGAGATGAGAACTTGGATATGTCCTGAACACTATTCTGAACACATATTTCTGCTCATGCCCTGTTCTGTGTTGGAACTTTCCATTAACCATTTTGTCTTGATTACCCAAGCCATCCTTTCCCCCTTCCCCACTTTCTCTTATGCTTTCATTTTTTTTGTCTTCTCCCTGCTCTTATTATGATCTGTCTCTCTTCTAGATGTTACTGTTCAGAAGAGCCTTCCCTCATCTTCAAAAAGAACAGTACTTTTCTGGAGTAACTCAAATCTGCAAAGAGGATACCAGGAAAACTGCTCCTGAAAACGATTTTACAAATGCAAAGTCCCGTTCTTTTTAGTGATCAGTATCTTTCCTTTTAGTGATGTACCATATGTACAACACTTGTGAAAATGTTTAATTGTGAAAATGTCTCTTCTCTGCATTTCCAAAATAAACACAGCATTTAAAAAAACAACTGAAGGCTTCTTTTAGGTTCCATCAGAACTGCAGCTTCCACTGACCCATAGTTGGGAATGGGAGGTGTTATACAATAGTGACATAATTGGCGGTGGGGCTCTACTTTATTTATTGTCAGCTAAAATATACAATACATTAAAAATGAGGACCAAAATATTGTACTATGGTTTTGTACCATAATGTTCCTTTTTGCATAGAACTCGTTCTGAATCTGTGAATAAAGTATTAAGGAACATGATTTTGGCCTGAACCGTGTGCAAATGCATAAACTGATCATGTCCTGGGCAGCTGTGTTTCCTTAAAATGTTCATCCAGTTGTTAATCCAGCAAGCCTGAACAGGAAGGTGCGTTTTTCAGACTTGACCAGTTTTGGGAAAGTGATCTTAGGTTCTACTGCTTCTGTAATGTTTAAAAAGGCTATATAAATTGGATAGCTTATACTGTACTACTGTTATATGTGGGTCTACAGATGCTGTTGGTTGACTTCACTAGTTGTACCCTTGGTTACCAACACTCCTATGGATTTTTCGACTGCCTTATCTTTTTCACAAACCCTCAATTTGGTTCTTTGGTTTCATCAATTGAAATTTGTGAGAAGGGCAAATCGTTATTTAAATGCATTTTCCTTACATCTGACCAGTTAAAGTCACATTGCCATCCTCAGATTTGGCACATTGCCCATGTCAGTCACATGGCATATGCATCATTATCTCATATTCATACAGCAATAAGCAACATTAAACTGATCACATCTATAGAAAAACAAGGAATTATTTGGTAGCTCTTAATTTGGCAAGTAAAACATACAAAAATTTTCTGTTTTTCAAAAAAGTATAGACATTAAACTGTCATCTGAATACCACCCCAAGGTTACAGCCATGACATGTTTTAAGTGTCAAATGTCTGCATGTCTGTTTAGGACAATAGGAGGTGGCAGTAGGCTATTTGGTCAAAGGGGTTAAGAATAAATAAATATTTTAGGGCCGAAGTAGTTGGTAGTTCCTGTAGTTACACCTCAAAATGACAAAGAAAAGTAATTCTGGTTCAACCAACATTACTACACATTACTACATAATAGTTCAACTATCAATGTAGTTAAACTAAACTCCCCAACACTATGTTTCACAGTGCAAATGTAAGTAGAGCATTGGATTTCTAGCAAAGAACTGTCCTTTTCATTTAGGTTTAGGACATCTTATCTAAGCAAATAACGACGTGGACTCTGAAAACCGTTAAGAGGAGCAAAAAAGTAATTACTTTGATATTACCGTTGACGGATAGGCACAGTCAAACTACTGGGAGAAGAGGGAAGGCGCTGTGAACAGATCGACCACTCCTCTGGCGGGCCTACATTACTCCACCTCGCTCGGGAAAAGGAGACAGTTTACTGGTTCTTGAAACTATCAACTGCCTTAAACCAGACTACGATTGGCTCAGAGGACCTTCAGTAAAAATGCAGTGCGCAAGCTCTCACAAAAGATATTTCGACCTACTGTCGTTGTAAACAAAGAACATGTACGCACTGATACCTGAATGGAAATGAAAAGCAGTCAAAAACACGCTCAGTATTGTTCCTGTCAAGGAAGTTGTTAATTGTAAATGCTCTCCAATGGAACTGAACGGTTTTCACAACGAGGATGGAGCAGTCACTGAGACGGAAGGCCAAGAAACAAGGGCGCTGAAGCAATCCTGTACGACGAGGAAGGAAACGGCAGACAGTTCCAGATCAGGGGCGGTCATGGAGAATGTGGCTGCCGGAACAAGTGCAGAGAGCGAGCGCCGAGCATCAAACACAATTGTCAGGCAAAGGATTGACTCGCTGAAAAAGAACAGGCCGCGTAGGTTTTCACTTTTATTATATGAACTGCCAAATTCGTTAATGATGCATACAGTGAAAAGCATTGTCGATAAGACATTGGCTAGCTAGCTATATAAATACAAAGGGATTGCGCGCTTCGAATTTCTGGTATGCCATTCTAAACGCAGCCCACATTGCCAGTCATAGCTAGCTACATCGAGCTACGTTCGACCTGGCTACGTGCTTCACTGGTCGGTAGGTTAACGCCTTTATACAGTATGTGCATACCGCGACTAAGCAGGGCTACGGAAAATCCGCAAGAAACAACAAACGCGGTATGCCAGTTGATCCGTTACGTAATATGCGCCTACTCAATATTAAATTAAAATGAGTCGTATTGTGAGCTCGTAACGTTATAATTAGGTACATTATTGTTATGTACACGTTATACGGCAGCGTTACTATGTTAATTGTATCGTGATGCGTGACCGTGTTAGCAGTCTAGCTACCTAGCTAGTTAAATACGCCTGGCATTTTCACTATTATTTAAAAATACGCCCAAAATGTCTGGTAGGGTTGGTTGTAGTGACATTGCATTTGCTCCGGTCTGAAATCTATATCAAGTTAAGGCATAGAAAAATTAATTTTCTCATGCATTACTTGCTGCAGGCTCTTACTTGGACAACTAGGGGCGCATTTGTTCTGCTATATATCTTAGCTAAATCCTTTTATTGATTCGGTCATTCATTATTTCATTCATTCATTTGTATAAATGTAAAGTTAACCTTTTAATGTGTTTGCTAGCATAGACGCACTCGTACGCATTAATTCCAACCCAAGTGTTCCAGTGGCTTATCCGCCTTGAAAAATGGAGTGCAACGTTATACCGCCGTATTTATCTGCAGATAATGCTGCTTGTCACTGTGTCAATTTTATGTAGTTTACCATCAGCTGAATCTCCCTTGTTCCGTTTTGCGTAATGTCGTAGAGACTGTTATCTAGGAAGAAAAAGGTCTGATTTATTGCGTTGTGTCGCAGTCATGGAACACAATGTATATTTTGTAACCGAATCAAATAACATGGCAAAAATATTGTGATGGGTTATAGTAAAGTGGGGCCGTTACAGACTTGATAAAAAAAGCAATAGTAGAAAAAACAAATAGTGTGTGCTCAGCCTCTATCCTTACATGGATGGAAATCCTAATGCAATTTGAGCTAGTCCAAAGTTTTGGAGAAGCAGTTGGTGCACTGATTTGACGAAGCAGGTTGTGGAAAGACCAAAGGCTGGCTCACATTGTTTTGCTCACAGTGTTGTTTCTTTCCCAGGATCTAGAGATGTTTTATTTTGCCACCTTACCCCCCTCTGCAGCCTTCCCCTGGTTTGGGATGGACATTGGAGGGACCCTGGTGAAGCTGGTGTACTTTGAGCCCAAGGACATCACAGCGGAGGAGGAACAGGAGGAGGTGGAGAACCTGAAGAGCATCCGGAGGTACCTGACCTCCAATGTGGCATACGGGTCCACGGGCATTCGCGACGTGCACCTGGAACTGAAGGACCTGACGCTGTGCGGCCGCACTGGAAACCTGCACTTCATCCGCTTCCCCACGCACGACCTGCCTGCCTTCCTGCAGATGGGCCGCAACAAGCACTTCTCCAGCCTGCACACCACTCTCTGTGCAACTGGGGGGGGGGCCTACAAGTTTGAACCCGACTTCCGTATGGTGGGTCAAAAAACGGCCCCTGCTTCCTTCTCCGTAGGGGTTTGTTTCAGTACGCACTCGATTGGCTCTCTCCTGAGGCAATGGAGGGTTATTTGTCACTGGGGATGGGAGGTTTGGATCATGGGTCTGGGTCAGAAATTACCTTTGATTTGTAATTTGCATACCTCTACGAGACACTTTTTTTCTTTGCTCATGAATGAAGCAGACCTGAATGGCCAGCTCCAACAGAAGAATAGCTAACATTTGACAAGGTTCAGTGGTAACCAACTACATGTCAGAAAAATAAAAAATACATTTTCTCAATTCTTAAATGTTATTCTGTGAAATGTCAGCATTGGCCCTGAGTTTGCTTTTACATTTCTGTCAGGACATTTCAAAGCGTCTCAGTGATTCTTTCACAGTATTGTGTCATTCACAGGGTTTGTGATTTATGCGCTGTGAAACTGACTAGGTGTACTTTTCCCCAGATGGCCGACCTTCAACTGCTGAAGCTGGATGAGCTGGACTGTCTGATCCGAGGGGTTCTCTACATCGATTCGGTTGTTTCCAGCGGACCCTCTGAGTGCTACTACTTTGAGAACCCAACAGACCCTGAACGCTGTGTCCAGAGGTCTTACACACTGGAGAACCCTTACCCTCTCCTGCTGGTCAACATTGGTTCTGGTGTTAGCTTCCTGGCCGTTTATTCCAAAGACAACTACAAACGTGTTACTGGGACCAGGTGAGGTCAGCTAAGTTGGGGGGGGAAGTCAACTACTGCAATCACCAAACTCCTCTCTGCCACTTATCTTTGTAAAAATAGAACCACCCACAGCAGCCCACAAGGGGGCAGTGTTTAGCACAATCAGTTTTTCAGTTTGGGGCAGAGGGTTGTGTCTGCCCCTTTGAGGAGCTTAAAGGGCAGTATTTACAAGGAGGGGGCATTGAACTCTGTATGTTTTCCTTGGACAAGTGCTACTTAGGATAGGGGGAGGATAAGCTTTAGCTCCACCCAGGGCATAGGGTCTAACAGCACTATTATTATATTAAATCTTTTAGCCTTGGAGGAGGGACTTTCCTGGGCCTGTGCTGCCTGCTTACAGGCTGCTCCACTTTTGAGGAGGCATTAGAGATGGCATCCAAGGGCGAGAGCACGCGCGTGGACAAGCTTGTGCGGGACATCTACGGCGGGGACTATGAAAGATTCGGCCTTCCAGGTTGGGCCGTAGCCTCAAGGTACAGCGATGGGTTGGCAGACACTGAGGGTCATGAGTAGGCCTCACAGTACAATGTAAATCTTAACTGCTCAACATTCTGTTGAAACAGCCATTTTGGTTTCAGGGAGTGATACTGGTAATCTGGTTGAGTGAGAACGGGTATGATGTGCCTGATAACTTTGCTTGCTGCAACATGTCAGTAGTCTTTGTTTTGCCTTGTCATAGTTTTGGGAACATGATGTGCAAGGAGAAGCGGGAGTCAATTTCTAAAGAGGACCTGGCCAGGGCCACACTTGTCACCATCACCAACAACATTGGTTCAATCACCAGGATGTGTGCATTGAATGAGGTCAGCATTTGTCGCTCGCTGTCCTATTGTTTTACATGCTGTGGACTAATGTGACAAGAACTGACAGGTTTGTCTTTGTGGGTGAATCCAGGCCGTGTTGAGGAGTCATGCTACTCTTTGCTTTTAGCCTCTTTACAGTGCTGCCTTGTTGACTTCTTATCAAGCAGCATTGTACAGGGCTATGACAGCAGAGAGATCTGTGCCAACTCTATGATCCTTGGTTATCAAGCCGCTTGACCCGCACAGGACAGCAACTTCACACGACTGACTGTGATGCAAGCTTACTTTGAATTTCTTGTAAAAAGTAAATGTACAGTGAAAAAGAAAACGTATTTGGACAGTGGTACAATTTCTGCTCTTTTGGCTCTGTAATCCATTTGAATCTATTTGAAATTATATCAAGTGATCCATGTATTTTATCCCTTTATATATATATAGTTTTTGTGCACCAAAAGTGATTGGACAGTTTGCTTTTCAGCTGTTTCTGATTAGGCAGGTGTATACAATTGCTTCCTCAGTACAGATATAAAAAGGATTTATCTAGTCTTTGATTCTAGGCTTTTGATAGCCTTTGGAGTCTTGATTCTAGGCTTTTGATAGCCTTTGGAGTCTTGATTCTAGGCTTTTGATAGCCTTTGGAGTCTGTTATTGGCATTTGTCAACATGAGGACCAGAGTTATGCCAATGAAATACAAGGAAGGTTGAGAAATAATAAATAAAAAAAACAATAGGCTTATTGAGAAAAGAAACTTTTTTTTTTTTTTTTTTCAGCAGTTACATTGTCAATTCAAGTGAGCCAATGGAAAGTGAGCCAGCACCTGTGGCAGCCGTACATGCCCAAACCATAACACCCAACCACCATGTTTCACAGAGGAGGGTGCTTTGGTTTGATTTTGATAAGCCTATTGTTTGGCCTATGTCTCTTTAGCATCTGTCAGTTTTTTTTTCTTTTTCTCAGCCTCATAATGGCTTCCTTGACTGTTATTGACTTTGGTCCTCTAGAATCAGAAACAGCTGAGAAGCGAACTATCCAGTAACTTTTGGTCCCCAAAATATGGGGGGGGGGGGTTTGGTGTATAAAAAGGGATGTAATTCCTACATGGGTCACCCAATATGAATGTAAATACCCTTGTATTTGTGGTTTTCAAATCCAGTTGGCTGGAGTACAGAGCCAAAAGAACTAACTTGTACCTCTGTCCAAATACTTACAGACTGCACTGTATGCTCCAAAATTTACATCACTTACAGGGTTGTGGTCAATTCTGAATTCCATTGAGAAATCGTCAACAGGAATAACATTGTGTGAGACATGCTCAAAAATATGGTTTCCTTCAATATAATCGACATTAGCTTAGCTTTGGGTGACTAAATAATTTCACAAAATATTTATCATGAATGTATGGCGCCTCATACTGTCTGTGGTAAAATAATATTTTGTGATTGCAATATAATTTTAGATGGTTTATAGATCAATAACATAATCAAATTGGATTTTGACACAACAAAATGGTTAGCTCATGATTACAAAAGATAAATTATAAGCCTTTCAGACTTACCTTACCATACCTCTGGTTGACACTTGCTAGTGTCAGATTTATTGAAGTTGTGGTTCTCAGCCACAGTGTGGTAATTTATAGGGGTCCCTGAGACTAAAAGTTATGGAAACCTCTGGTTTAGTCACAAGTTAGTTCCTGTAATTTATGGAAGTTCTCCTTCATAGAAACAGATGACTGAAATTGCTTTGTAAAAATAAACAGAATGAGGCCAGCACTCCCAAATGCTATAATTTATTTAAATTGTACTGCAGTATTCTGCAGTCGTGTACCTTCAATGTATTCTCTCAAGTAGAAAGTATTAGCTTGTTTTAAGTCTGCTTGACAAGTGAAATTTTCTTATTCCATTGGAAATTTCTGAGATAAGATTTGCTTGACAAGGAACATTGTTTTGACATTGGCAAATCTTGAAATGAGCCAAACCGTCTTCATTGGCGATATTTTATTATTTAGAAGAGTTGTAAAAGAAATAAGATTTTAAGTCTCTATATAAGACTAAAAGACTTTGGTTTATTTGGCTGTGATGACACCTGCAGTAGATGCCTAACTGGGGGTGTTGCATAGATTCTCTCATTAGTAACGTCTTAATCAAAGGGATTTCAACAATTCAACTCAAATCTTTAATCGCTAACAATTCCCATTTGACATTGGTGATATTGGATCAGTGAAGATGGTAAATATTTGACCCCCCAGTGACTTTGAGGAAACCCCTTGATTATGCTAATGTATTGAGAGGAAAGCAGGGTGCTTGTTCTTACCCATTACATTTTTTTTTTCCTTTGAAGAATATTGAGCGGGTGGTGTTCGTGGGTAACTTCTTAAGGGTCAATACCCTTTCAATGAAACTCCTGGCCTATGCTATGGACTACTGGTCAAAAGGCCAACTGAAGGCACTTTTCCTGCAGCATGAGGTAAGATGGAGTTTAACTTGGTGGTTGCATAATTATTACTGTTTGTACAGCCATTCTCCTGCTCTTGGTGTTCAGGATTTGAGCTGTGCATCATGCTTTCTGATTTTCATTTTCAGGAATAAGTAGCAGCTTAAGAAATAAATACAAAGACAAACTTCTTATCTTGTGTGAGTACTGAATTCCTTGCTGTTTTGACAGGGTTATTTTGGAGCAGTGGGGGCATTGCTGGAGCTGTTGAACCCTTCCTAATCATTGGCCAAAAGACATGCCAGTCATGACCTGTGGAGGTCACCTCTGCACACTGGTGAAAGTGATGTGGCACTGACAATTCACAGCCCCAGAGCCCTGTCCCCCATCTCTTGTATCTTCCCTTTATGAAAATGGCTGTATCTGTGCTAAAGAAGTGTGGGATAATTGGCATCCTACATACTGTAAATGTGGCAAATTCAGGATGGCTGCATTCCCAGGCAATCTTTACCATACCAGTATATGGCAGATATGCTAGGGAATGCCATGGAAATGTAGGTTTAAAATGTATTTCTATAGTGAGAGCTGTGTGACCTGTCTCCTCAGCCCTCTTATCTGCTGAGGCAGCCTATGGAGAGTATACCGGTCTATCGCTCCTTTCCTTGAACACTTGTCTCCATACTGTAGCCATCCCTCATGTGTCGCCTTCTAACGTTACATATGAACCTGCCTGCGTTGCCTTGACCTGTCTATTTAATGTGCATGGTGTAATCTTGCAATGTATTGTACCATTTAACATTTAGTGCTATGTCAGACATACTAGATAGTAGAAAATAGTTTACTGTGTGCAGCAAACAACTTGCTGTCCAAGTGGCTACCCTTGGTAGAGAATAATCTTGAGCAGTCACATACTGTGCCAGTACAACAGCTGATGAGCCGTAGCAATCACATGACTTCTTTGTTGGGGCAGTCCCCTGTCAGTCAGTGCTAATGTACTGTGCACTGAACTAGTATAATGTGAGACTTCAGAACTCCGTAGACATCTCAGTACCAACAGACATTAGCGGTCTGCTTTGTTTGAGAGGCACTTGGTTGCTTTTGTAATAAGGGTCAATTGTAGGATCTGGAGCCCAAGGTTTTCCTTTATTTATTATCTGACCATTGACTTGGGTAATGTTTTGCTGATGTTACACAAATATACTGTGACACTAAAATTAAAAGCTTTTATTTGTAAGTATTTTTATGAAGAGCAACCGAGCCTGTATGTCACGTTCATCATTGTGCTATTGTTCAGTTCATTACAATCTTTCTTCTTTTCTGTTTGTCAGCTTTAGTGAGTTTGGCTAGAAATGCTTTATAATTTGGAAGGTACATTTTCTTTATTATTATTGTTTGCAATTTATTTTATATTAATTTCTTCATTCATTTGTATTTGGTTGAAATCAGAGTAAAATGGTTGTTCTGAGATATATTGATTCCATTCTTGTTCGCTTGTTTGAAACCAAAAGAAACAGGGTTCCTTTGTCTTTTTTCCATTGAAGTAGCTGCATTAAAGGGAAAAGGGACCATAAAGAAATGCTCACACTGAAAATGGTGCATCCATATGTGGCCTTTATGGGGAAGCAGTATAACTTCATTTTCTGTTTTAAACATTGTGTCACCTTGGTAGTTTTCATGTTTTAAAGGTATATTTTCATATTGTACATCTGAAATAATTAGGCAGGATGTGTGAGAGGTGATTGTGTCTATATACAATTCACCCCATGTTAAGTTTTTAATTGAATGTTGTAGGCTGTTCAACCTGTTGTGGAATTATTCAAACGATGCCAGAGATGGCCAGATTGAATGAGATTGGTCATCATTTTAGATCAATACTGTTATAAACAAGCCTGGGGTGTGTTTCAGTACTGCTTGCCATTGAATGGGCAGTGTATTCTGCTTGTATTAAGATAATGGTATGTTTTTTTGTGTATCTGTATTCTGTCTCTGGGGTGTGCCAAAATGCGGCTGGTGTTTTCTGGGCTGTCCATTTTGGGATGTCGTAGAACCCGGACACAATCCACAGTAAAACATTTCCATAACAGTTCCAAATATTTCTGTGTCTTTTGGCTGACGGTTTTATCCAAAGTGACTTACAGTTGATTTTAGACTAAGCAGGAGACAATCCTCCCCTGGCGCAATGCAGGGTTAAGGGCCTTGCTCAAGCTGTGCTACACTGGGGTTTGAACCACCGACCTTGCGGGTCCCAGTCATGTACCTACACTGCAGGCCGCCCCGCACTACAGCACAATGTTAATGTCTCTACATTTCTGTAAAGTGCATGTCTCAAAGTTCAGATATACTGTAAGGATATTTGTTAACTGTTTCACTTGATTTATACAGGATTTCTGCCACTGGCTCTGAACATCTGAAGCCAGAGCCCCCTCTTCCGTCCTACTCAAATAACATTGTTTAGATGCACCCAGTGCTACGATTTCCTGCCTGAGATTTCAATTGAAAATTCTGCAAGATTATTTTTCATGGAAAGAATCTTAGTAAAACTGTTGGAGGGGTGAAGTCTGCTGTAGTTTTCCTGTAACATGCAGGCAATCCAAACCAAAGAAACATATTACTGATTGGATTTCAGTATTTATCATGGATGATCAAACTAAGTTATTTTATAGAAGCAGCAAATTGCAACATTGTATACCTATGGTTCAATTGCATATAACTGTTTTCAGGCAATATGTATATTGGTTTGTCCTGTAATGTGATTGTGAAATACCCCTCTGGTAGAGTACTGCATTGATAAAAAAGTGCCTAAAAAGAAGACAATCTTAGATAAAATGGAATTGTGTGTTTTAGACCAATCAAACTCTTTTTAGTCTTTACTTATGTAATCTGTGTGTGTTTTTTTATTTACAACCGTTGCCATCTCCTTTACTTTTTGCAATAAATTATTTAAATCCGTATTGACCTTGCTTCTTTGTGTGATTCATTATACTACAGCAATACATCAAATATACAGTGCATCTGGAAAGTTTTCACAGCGCTTCACTTTTCCCACATTTTGTTAGGTTACAGCCTTATTTCAAAATTGAATAAATTCATTTTTTTCTTCAGAATTCTACACACAACACCCCATAATGACAACATGAAAGAAGTTTTTTTGAAATTTTTGCAAATTTATTAAATAAATAAAAAACTGGCGGGCACATGGCCTTTTACTAAGGAGTGGCTTCCGTCTGGCCACTCTACCATACAGGCCAGATTGGTGGATTGCTGCAGAGATGGTTGTCCTTCTGGAAGGTTCTCCTCTCTCCACAGAGGAATGCTGGAGCTCTGACAGAGTGACCATCAGGTTCTTGGGCACCTCCCGGACTAAGGCCCTTCTCCCCCGATTGCTCAGTTTAGATGGGCGGCCAGCACTAGGAAGAGTCCTGGTGGGTCCGAATTTCTTCCATTTACGGATGTTGGAGGCCACTGTGCTCATTGGGACCTTCAAAACAGCAGAAATGTTTCTGTACCCTTCCCCAGATTTGTGCCTCGAGACAATCCTGTCTCGGCGGTCTACAGACAATTCCTTTGACTTCATGCTTGGTTTGTGCTCCGACATGCACTGTCAACTGTGGGACCTTATATAGACAGGTGTGTGCCTTTCCAAATCATGTCCAATCAACTGAATTTACCACAGGTGGACTCCAATTAAGCTGTAGAAACATCTCAAGGTTGATCAGTGGAAACAGGATGCACCTGAGCTCAATTTTGAGCTTCATGGCAAAGGCTGTGAATACTTATGTACATGTGATTTCTTAGTTTTTTATTTTTAATAAATTTGCAAAAATTTCAAAAAAACTTCTTTCATGTTGTCATTATGGGGTGTTGTGTGTAGAATTTTGAGAAAAAAAAAGAATTTATTCCATTTTGGAATAAGGCTGTAACATAACAAAATGTGGGGAAAATGAAGCGCTGTGAATACTTTCCGGATGCACTGTAACCAGCCGAGAGCAACATCCGTTCACAAGCAGCCGACCCTCCCGCGAACATGCGCAATATCACGCCTCCAGGGGGAGACAATATGCACTGCTCCGACTGGTTTTGTCGACTGGTTATTCGGGTGGATTAGGTTAAATGTCTTTTAATAATTACACGTGTAGAATATGAACAGTATGGCAAATTTTAATTGTATCCACGAGATTGGTTGAAACACTGCAAACGGATAGCGTCACTATGAACCATTTTGATATAAAGTATTTGCTATGACATAAGCTGATTTGGCTATAGTTCTGGTAAAATAATAATCAATATAAAGTGGAAATTATTCCTAATATATGCAATTGTGTGTATCAATTGGTTTCCAGTTTCTAGGATAAAAAAAATCAAATCTCGTTGAATACCTGAGCGAGAATTTCTCTTACGCAAGTGGAACTATTGGCTATGAAAGAGGTAGTGTTTTTCGGGAGAGCCTGCCCCTTATAAGCAGTTCGGAAGCCCCAGGAGTGAACCTACAGGAGACACCAAAAATCGCAAAAACCTCCTCCTCTTTAGACAGTGCTGTAGCTTACAGCTGCAAATTTCGCCAGACAAAAGAGAGCCATTATTGGCACCCATCTCCACTTTATCAAGTGGAGAAATTCACTCTGGCAATGCGGATATATTTAAATTACATTGTTTTCACTTTTCAACAACTGCGAGTTAACATTTATCTGTAGATAACCACGCAAAAAAGATCTCGTTCAAAAACTTCAAGGGAAAAGACTAACTGGAGACCAGAAATAAATCGGTAAGTGGGAAACATTGAATTGGTTTTATTCCTTTCAGGAAACTTTAATGTTGCGATCATCTAATAATTACACATTTCAAATAAAAAATATGTTTTTGGTAGCCTGCATTTAGTTGTAAGAAGCTAATGAAACAGGCTACCGTATAAGCTAAAACTAACGGTTCAGTAGGCGCCCTACTGCAATTTAGTCGTTCTACACAATTTCCTTTCTTTTTTTTTGGTGAATGAAACCGTTTGAATTTCTCTAGGTTTATATTCTTTATACGTTTTTCTTATTGAGACACAACTGATGTGTTCTTTGTTTATGTTTTTTGTTTTAATCCGCATTTTCCCAATATATGTCATTTAGTTTACAATTCGCATCCATATTGTAGTTTTCTCATCATATAGATCACCCTTGCTTCGCAAGTCATGTCATTCTTTTCATAGGAACTCTAAAAATCAGTTTGGAGAAATCTTTATAAATATTGTAGCCCATATCCTGGGTTTCCGTGAATGCAATTTCCACCAAGGTAGCCTGTAGCCTACTTTATCGGCAGAAAAAAATAATCTGTTTTACTTGATAAGGACGCAATTAGGACGCTGTAGGCGTATATTTGCATTTTCTTTCACCGGGGTTTATTCAGAGTTCGGTGGATAGGCTACAAAGTGCGGTTTAATGCAGCAGCCACTAGTTGAACGCATTGCCAAGCCTGATCTTTAATTAGGAACAACCACAATTGGCATTCAGTGGAAACACTTGACATCATGCTGGACCTAAAATTTTCCATTTACCTTTAAACTCTCTACGAGCCATGTAAAACGAAATTATGGTGGAGAAAAATATCCAGGCATCATTATTTATTTTTAAAGATGGAGCGAAAATCTATGTACTTTACACAAAAAAATTAATTTGAGTGTCAGGAGAACAGAACCATCCTCCCTGGCCACATACCGGCTGGCTACTAAATTCCTGGCCAGCTGGTCTGACCGAAGGAATGTTTCTCTTTAATAAACGGCACATTCCAGCATCGGTTCTATAGGGCCCTACTGTATATGTATGGCACTGAGTTTGCTACTGAGTATGTGAAAGGAGGGAAAAGGTACCATTCCTAGACAGTAGGCTACTTGAACATGGGCATAAGAAGACACTAAATCAATATGTTTTGCCTTCTCGAAGATTCGATTTGATTATCTTATGATTACTTTTGTTAAATATCAGCAGGGAAACATTTTGAATTGTTGACTCCTCTAGTGTATTTGAATTGCTTACACATGGTTTTAGTCCACCACTGCTTTTGTTTCATATCATTTCCAGAGCATATGCCCATTTCTTTTAATGAGGCCTGAAACAAAATGGACTAGCAGTGGTTAGCAGCAGACTGCTGTCAAGAAGTGATACCTTAAGATTTGGGATTGAGGATGTGCAGCTCAGATAGTACAGGGAAACAAACAATGCAGGGTAATCTGTTATTTGGTTCAACTCAAAAGTCTTCATAGCGAACATTAGTTGTTCTTAGAGGGCATTTTTCTGTCTACACTTGTGCCCCTTGGTCTTGGAAAGCTGCAGGACCTGTTGCTTTTAGTTTTTACTCAGCTTGTAATTGGCCAATTAAAGCAGTTTATCACACTGTTAACACAGCTCACCTGGTGTCTTGGGTCCGAACTGGTTGCTGATTTAATGTGAAAACAAAAACCAACTGATCCTTTGGCCAATCAGGTTCAGGGTGGCAGACTCCTGCCTCCTGTGTCTTCTCCAGGAAAACGGTCATTCCCTCTCAACTTGGAAACACTGGTTGTTCAAGCACAAATTGGAATCTATTTTGATCTGTTCACAGTCTTGTTGTTAGAGTGGCAGATAGGCTGGTAATTCATTGTAAACATTTATGGTAAGCACTGACAAGCACAGGCTTCAAAGATAACCCAGCCTTGGTTCATATACATGGAACTCTACTGAAAACAGATTGGTATTTTATGAAAAAATGTGTAGTTTTAGAGAGGGCCTGCATGTTTATGCCTAGATGTGGCCATGCTATGTTACGCTATCTCATTCTGGAATGTTCGTACATCAAAGTTTCTGGATCCAGACAAACAAAGCATCAGCTCAGTTTTGTCCTCCTGTTCCTGACCTCTCCATCTCCCCTTCTTTTTCCCACGGTGTGTGTATGCGGCCGGGGGCAGAAAGCCTCTTAATTCACTGCGGGTACTCACTCACTCACTCACTCACTCACTCAGGCATGCTGTATCATAGACTGATGTAACCCATGTGACACTGCTCACAAGCATCCGTTACTGACCCAGCATGTCCGCAAGGAGGGGGAGGGTCACGTCACATCAACATGGTAGAATAACAAAAAAATATTTAAAATGTGCAAATGATATGACTGTGAAGCATCAGTGTTTTTAGGCTTGGTTTTGTCACAATCAACAATGTAGAATAACAAACAAAAAAAAAACAGATTATTGAACTTACTTCAAGTCAAAAATGTCCATTATGTGTCAGCTAGATTAGTGATGGGAAGTTGTCTCTGACTGAGGGCTAAGTCCATACTGGTCCCGGGTGGTGTAACGGGACTGTCACTGAATCCCTGCTGACGAAGCACATTGTTCCTTGTTTGTTTTCATCTTTTGATACAACCTGAGCCATGGCTGCTTTAGTATAGAAGCTTCCGGCTCTTGAGTCAAGTGTGTGAACAGATCCGATCCAATGAGTCCTGGAGATGGGACTCAGCTGATGAAATTGGACATATTTTCATTCATGAGGATGGGGAACAAAGGCAGACTGTGGGATCAGAGCTATCTGCTTGTTTTTTTACTAAACCATTCAAGCCTGCTGTTTCGGAAAATGGAAGGGGACACATTTGAAAGTGTAAATTACTCTTTTGTGTTATATGGTATATATACGTATATATTGTAATTAAAGACTGTAAATAATGACTTTACGGGAACATGGATTCCTCTCTTTGTGTTCTTGATGTTTTTCTTCCGTGTTCTTTTTAATATTCTGGAAACCATGTAATTACTGAAGAGTGATTAAGGATAGTGAAAATGACAAAGTTAACTGGTTCCTCAGTGTAAGTTTTCCATTGGCTCTGCTAATTGGAATAGAACAGGGCTTGACCAACAGAACCATTCAAGGCAAATAGCTTGAGGTCAAAGGTGACATGCTCTCAGTGTGGAAAATGATAGATTCAAGATTTAAGATTTCTTCTCATGAGAAACATTTCTCATGTTTCTCATGCACCAGAATGCTACTAGGGGCAATCAATGAAATGATTACTTTGGGTAGAACCTTGGTCTGATTGAAATCCTTTTGTTATACAGTATACGGTTTTATGTTTGCATGATCTCAATGATTCTTGATGTTGCTTATTCTTACCTCCCTTAGATGAGTACAAGGGCATATGTTTTAAATTCAGCCAAATGCTTTAAATTCAGCTGTATTGTGAGATTTAATATTTTACATGCATCATATCCTCTGGTTGGGAAAGATTGTACAGTATTTGATATGTAACCAGGATTGTTGGCTGTGTATAATTCTTGTTGGTGAAGGTGTGTCCCATCCCTTATTCTCTGAGGTGTTGTTCTTCCTCATCTCCCTAACCCGCTAATATTCCCATTGCAAACTAATGTTCCCTTGAGTGCATCTGTGATTTTGGCAATTTGAGACAGGACGGAAATGAAACCAGAATTCTGGTAGTGTGCCCCCCTGTTACTCTGAGGTGAATGGGATCTTTGCAAATACTTTTCCCCTTTCCAGTGAAGCTCAGTGTTCACCAGTTATAAGGACGGAGGTCACATATTCTCTCCCGGAATATAGTCTTATTTTAACATTGTGTTTGACATGTCATATCTGGAAAAGGTAATTGACTGGATGATTGAGCGTTTGACAGATGAGAGTTCTTTAAAGCATTGCCCAGATGGGATCAGTTCCAGAATTCCTGTGTTGATGGTTAGGCATGCATTCAGACCACAGGTTAAATGCATGGTTGTAGCCATTACTGGATATCACCCCTGTTTAATGGGAGGCTCATGGGCCATGCAGTATAACCAGTTTACAAAATAATTTATGTCTGGAGTCAGTCTGGATGGTATAGTCGTTATGTGCTTGGGTGCTATCAAGTCTTCACATCAGTGTGTGCTGTGTAGTTTGTGTAGTAAGCTTGTGTAGGCATTCCTGGAATGTTAGATTTCCACAGTAGCCCCTGACTAACATACTAAATGTCATCACTATGTACATGTGGCAGGCAGAAGACTCGAAAATGAATCTAATAAATGCAGGCTGAGATTATATGATATCACAAATATGCTTTGAGTGCATGCTGTCATAGTTCTTCTGCCAGGGGAGGTTTAAACTAAATATGCAGACAGTGCTGATCCCTGCTGAAAAAAAACAGCTCAAGTTAGGCTTTGTAGCAGCTGGTATTTGGTTGATCAGTTAGACCAGCTCAAATTAGAAAATGATGTCTGAATTGAATATTAAATTGCATGTGAAACAACATGCATATAAAAATAACAATGACATTCAATTAGCCATTACACAACAATAGTTGTGGTCCATTTGTAAGCTGAGGATGTTGTCTTGTGTTTTTGTAAATACTACAATTACGAAACGTTTCAGAAAAGTGTTTTTTTCAAAATGTTCCAAAAAAGGAAGCTAGAAAAATAAGTTGGCTATATCTTTTTATTGAGTGTTCATTGTGAAAGTTTGATGAAAGTTCAATGTGAAAATATTGTGTAATTGTCCATGGTACCCATTTTATTCTTGTGGTTGATCAATATGACAATTGCAGACAGTCTAAGTCTGAAAGAGCAATGTCTTTAGGAAAACATTGCTTTCTGAAAACATACATCTGTCAATCTCATACATCTGTCAATACATCTGAGCAATGTCTATTGACTCAACCACGAGGTAATTGATTGATTACAACCCTTTGAAACTGCTAAGTGCTCTAATGTGCTACCCTACAGTACATTCAGCATACCGCAGGGATATCCATGTCCTGAACTCTGGCTCTCCCCTCAGCTACAAGACAAAAGATGAGGATCTCCACGTGGTGTCATTGGGATGTGGCAGTGGTTCTGCTCCTTGGTGTATGGCTGCCCTCTAGCCTGAGCCAGACAACACCCTCCCCCCAGAATCAGAGCGACAAGCTGAGGTTCCGGCTGATGGGCTACCCCCGCAAACACTACGAAGGCCGTGTGGAGGTCTTCTACAAGGGCGAGTGGGGCACCATCTGTGACGACGACTTCTCCTTGGAAAACGCCAACGTGCTGTGCCGCCACCTGGGCTTCATCTCTGCCACGGGCTGGACCCACAGCGCAAAGTATGGCAAAGGCACCGGTAAGTACAGAGACCAGGGGAGGGAGGGCTGGATGGTGTGTGAGTGGGGGGAGTGTAGTGGGAAAATCAAGTAAAAACTACAAATAATTTGTACTGAAGCAACGTTGGGAAAGCTAGGAAGTGCAGTAAAGGTTATGGATGGTGAGCAAATGAGAGGTTACAGTTTGAAGAATAGGTTTTTTGGCATGCTTTTTCAACGTCTAAGTCTTAGTCAGTGTGCTTGAACTCTATTGCTTTCAATTAATAGTAGTGATTGTTATGGCAGCATTAGAATGTTCTGTTAAGGTCTATTGTCAAGGTGCTCTGACAATTGCAAAAACAGGGCCCAGTTTGGGCCCCATGGAGATCTTATCCTACACTGGGATTTCCACCACAGCTGGTTAACTGGGTTGTTTGGTTGAGTCTGGTGGCTGGTGGACATGTCTCAAGCTGGATGAGCTCTGATTGTTGTGTGGCATCCCCCTGTGACCCAGGAAAGATCTGGCTGGACAACATGCAGTGCAGTGGCAGTGAGAAGAGTGTGGAGCTGTGTAAGTCCCGTGGCTGGGGCAACAGCGACTGCACCCATGACGAGGATGCTGGGGTGGTCTGTAAGGATGAGAGGCTGCCAGGATTTGTGGACTCCAATGTCATCGAGGTAGGAGCAACACAATGTATTTCAAAAATATATATATGTTATATATTATTAATATATTAGGATAACCACTGTGTTTGACACTGGACACTGGCTGTACTTGGAGAGTCTCCAAGTACAAATAACAGACTGGGATGAACTGAGAAATTTGTGAAGACAGAATAGCCCAAATAACACCAGCAACCAATTAATACAGCACGCAATAAGAGAAATCACAGATATATTTAAAAAGCTCTTGTGATCCTGTAACTTTTGAAAGCACATTTTGAAAAATAAAAATGAAAACTGTGAAGAGCATAGTGGTTTCTGGTGGATTGGTTTCCAAAGTACTAGTTCCCTCAGTCCCCTCAAGTGCAATTTCACCTGCTGTTGCTTGAGACATGAACATATGTTGCAGATTAGCCCTCCTTTAAGCCCTTCATGGCACGCCTAGCTCAGTCTGATTTACACAGCGAGACCATCCCATGGCCGGCTGGCATGTATGACCAAGAAGGCTTTTGTGTGTCTGCCTCTCAAGGTGGGCTGCTGGAAGGAGCTGTTATGAACACATCGGGCAGGGAGTGGCACTTGGTTCTGCATCAATAGTGAAAGAGTTTAAAACCTTTTGTTCTGGCACGGAATGCATACTAGTGGAAGCAGATTTAATGGTCCAGGATTGGAGGAAGCAAATCTCATTTTACCTGAACACTTATTTTTATATTCAATGTGCTATTTACAATCTAAATAATTTGAGTTATAAATATCTTGTAGTTTAGGATGAAAGATATTTTCTGTTTGTTTTCATGCTGGTTGAGAGGCCATTGGCTGTCTTTGAGAAAGTTCCTTATTCCTATGGCCCAAACATGCAAATAAGGACTTTGCTATCAGTTACAGTACATGATTCTCTTAATGCTCCTCCCCATTGCTGTGTCTGAGGGACTTGCCAGCGGTCAGTGTTGTCTAGTATCCAAGCGGAAAGGCAGGCCCTGCACTGGGAGTGAACTCTGGCTTTTCCCATGATACTGTCTGGGGGATGGGGCTGACATTTGCCTGCTGTTGTAGAGAAAATACACAAGAGTAACTCCCTGTAAGCCAGGTCTTCTAGTGGCTAATATGTGTTTAAATGTGTGTGGCCTGTGCTAGGATGGGATTTTCTGTTTAATTTTCTCTATTTTAAACATCCTGTGGTATCTTCTGGCTCATATTTCAACTGAATGATGAATTAAAGTGGCACACATTTGTCAGATTTTCACAATTTAAAAGAGCTTGGCTCCCTCTTTGGTGTGAGTTACAGCATATTTAGAAATATCCTAGCCCGTAATAAAGGAGCCATTTTAGGAAATGTTATGTTTACTGTAGACACAAACACAAACCAGATTTCTGCACAGGTCTGTCTCTCCTTGTGCTCAGCGGTGAGTTTTGGCAGACGGGCTTTAATCTGCAAATGTTTTCAGTGCCAGTCACACTTTCCCTCCTCCTCCACTTCCCCAGTGGAAGGTGCACTCACTGAAAAGCAAAGCTTTCATAAGAGGTGGAGGATGAAAAAAAAACCCAAAACCACGAGGGGCTGAATTCTCGTGCCTCTGGCCTCCCTCACTCCAGGGGCTGCTGCACATGGCCGACAGATAGCCTCCACCCCTTACGTCCCGAGGAGCAGCAGCTCTAAATGGACAGGGTTCATTCCCGGCTCAGTTGCATGGGCTCAGTGTCCAAACATACAGGGGACAGACACATGAACCCCTAGTGCGCAGTCTAGTGCCATGAATCAGCCTTTTGCTGGTCTTCCTGCAGTGTGTTCACTCTGGCTAGGGCCTCAGCAGACTGAGGTTGCACACTTCCTCCTGAATAAATAAACCGGATTTACACTAAAAAAGGTCAGCAGTACACTGTCTCTGTACATGATACTTATTTCTGCATTCATTATATTTTACCCTGAAGCTGTTCTTTTCTTCATACCAATTGGAACCAAGCTCATTTAAAGCTGACGGAGAACCGGCTTTCTGTGCAGATGCAGGTGGAGGAGGACAGGGTGGAGGCCGTCCGTCTGCGGTCGGTGGTGTCTGTAGCCAAGAAGAGGATGCCGATCATGGAGGGCATCGTGGAGGTGAAGTACAAGGATGGTTGGGCCCAGATTTGTGACCTAGGCTGGACCCCCAAAAACTCCCGGGTCATCTGTGGCCAAATGGGCTTCCCATTTGAGAGGAAGGTGAACAAGAACTTCTATAAGTAAGTGCCCAGCACTGTGGTTCTGTGTGCTACTGTTGAACATGGAGCATGGTTTTTCTGAAAAATGTTGCAACTTCTATCATTGCATTTATGGAACAAGGCTCTCTTCTTATTCCCCATATTCCATAATCCATATTCTATGCTTTATGATAATATGTCATTAGAGTAACGCCACAAAGTATTCTTCACTGCTCTAGATGGGTCTCAATATTTTAAAGTACCTTTGGAGTCAAGGTTGAATGTACATGTGTGAATCATCCAGCTTCAAGTGAATTGGATACTTGATAATGAATAATCATATTTATTCAAAAAATAATTTAAGTCAAGCAAAGTTGGGTTTTTGCTTCTGGCAAAAGTTTGCTGTCTCACGGAAATAGGCAGAACTGAGGAAGAAAAAGCGTTATTGAGGGCATACAGTAGCTCTTTGGTGTTCTAGTTTTTCTTAGGTTGTAAGGAACGGCTTGTTTGAACATATTCTTGCTTCTGAGTAGGGGATGCAAAGGAAAATGTGGTGGTGTTCTGATGGAGAGCATTTGCTTTTGCAGCCAGTCCCCTATGCCATTAACCGGATTTGACCTTCAAATGTGTTTGTGCTGAAAAATGCAAGTTGCATTTATTTGGTTCTCCGAAGAGTTTGGGAAGAACAGAAAGAAATGCTTGCATTCAAACTGTGTGCAAAAATGACAGCTTATGAGTCCATAGAACATTCCATCTTCCTGGCAGACAATCATTTTGAGCTGTCTTATTTTTAAAATGGTGAAGTATCCATTATGCCTGTCTGCAGGCTCCAGAATGCCAAGTGGATGTTTTCACAGCATGTCGAGGAACATGTAATCACAGTTTTCTAATTTAATTAAAGGGATGCAGGCTCATCCATTACAGTTTCTCTTTCTTTATGGCCAGGCTAAGGAAATGCCAAGAGCGAGAACTCAGAAACACAAAGATACCAACTATTTCAGAATAAGAAAGACCACATATTATTTTACAATGGGTATTAGTTCATTCATTCATAATATTTTTATTAAAATTATCTTAGCAGCATTTCGCATCTTCATCATAGCAGTCCTTTTTGAGCAAGAAGCCTTTCTTAATGGCTTATGGGTCTGAACCATTGAACTAATAAAGAAATTATATTGATATTGAGACAAACGGGTGCATAGTAGTGTGAAAAGACCAAGGTTTCTTACCTTGCTAAGTGACCTACTTTTGACTGTGGTAGGCCATGAAATATGCTACAGGGAAGTGGGGCGACTGTCTGTTCCCTGTGGATGGATATATTTACTTTTGAATGAATAAATATGTGTGTTTCCTTCTGTATGGTATGCAATGGTGGAATTACTTCTCATAAGCGTCGTCTTGTGTGAGTTAACCCAGTTGAAACATGCGCCGTTTGCAACTCTTACAGTAAATGTATTCCATGGGCTGAATACAAGTTTTATTCACAGTTAAAGCTGGTCATGTTCCCACTTGCTTTCTCAGTGAATAGTTATCAAATCAAATCAAACTCTCAATCTATTTTCTTTGCTTGATGTTTTTTCCTCTTTTGTAAAAAAATAAGTGAGTGGAACAGAGTGTAATGGTCCAATCTCACTGTGCATGTTAGTGTGTGAAGGAGCCAGACATCTCCCAGCCATTGCGCTGGAGCGATCTTTTCCATATGGGCCTGTGGGACCCATTCCAAAAAGCAGGACCTGAGGATCCTGAACTTAAAACTGAAAGGACTGAAACCTGCTCTACTGCATTATCGTATGCACTGGGACACTTGCAGGGCTCATATAATCAAATTGTGTCAGTGGCTTATTTATTGCGTGTTATTAGTCGATGGGCCGGATTCACAAACACAGATTAACCTTAGTCCAGGAATGAATTGTGTTTTGTTGGGGAATCTCCATTAAATTAAATGTATTTAGGCTTGGACTATGCTTAATCTGTATCTGCAAAATGGGTCCTATGTGTTCTACATGCAAAACTACTGCTGTAGTTTATTTTTATTGGCTGGTTTGCTTTGGTCTGATTTACTATGTAAATTGAGCACGTCCGACACCGCCTACTGACTTTGAAGTTCTGAAGCAATGTTTTGCTAAATCAAATACCGTACAGTAAATTCCAATTCAGACCTCACTAGCACAAGTGCTGGCCATGGCTATCTTATTTATCTAGGAAAGTTTTGGAAACAGAATGGGTAGAACTGTTGTATTTCGTATGCAGTACTACAGTACGTAAAAAATGTAGGTCAGTCATTACATATTCAGAGCAACTAACAGGACATCAATGTTACTCTCGGGAATGCAGTAAATGGGGAATAAGGTTTGCATACTCTCAATACAAAATATACAAAATATACAATAATATGGTATTAAGATCAATCCTCAAAATAACTCTTAGGTCAGTTGCTTGGTGCATTTAATTAAACATAAAACAATTCATCCTAAGTTTGTTTCTGTTGTATGTTTATTATTCTGTTGTATTCTATGCATTTGCTCACAGTGAAATGCAACCAAACATTCTTCAGAAAAAAGTAACAATTAAGTGCTGTTCAAGGAACATATATAATACCCCAGAACTGGCCTCTGGCACCTCCTGCTCACTATTTTGGAATGTGTGTCTAAGTGTGTAACAAATGACACCTGTGTCACAAGCACATCTGTATTAGGCATTGTCTGTATAAACATTGATCCAAAAATGGCCATTCATCTGCATAGCTTCCTTGTGTAATCAAAAACATTTGGATACTTATAAATTGCACAGCTGAGTTGTCATCGAAATACACATTTTGAACAATCACATATCACACTGTACTCTATAATACTATATGTACCCTGTTAGAGTTTAACATAGCTATAATTAGCTAGAAGATTCTAATGGCTATGAAATCAAATAATGTCTACACACATTGCCAGCTGGATTTTTGCCTAAAGCTTTGCCTAGATGAACATTTTCTGGTCAGTGTTACTGCAAATATATTAGCTGTAATGATGCTTCTGCTCTTATGCAATGCTATGGATCTCACTAAAGGGGTGAGATCATTTCACATGCTAATCTCAAACAGATGAAGGTTAACAAGGATAGCCATTATGTGCCCTGAAGCAGAAAACTCACAGTGGATCTCTGTTTGGCGTTGAGGAGACCACTTCACAAGGCAGGCTGCATCGTCCCACTCAGTGTCAGTGGTGTTTTTACAGGTGCTAAATGTCCACATTTCACCCATCCCTTCTGTATAAAGAACAGTGGTGAATTTGGATAACGTGCCAACCTGAATGTCCAGTTCAAAATGGTCGCAGTATGGCAGTGAATGCATCTATTGTCAGCGTACTTCAGCGAGGAATAATATGCAATTAATTTTGAGTAATGTTCATACCATATGTGCTGACAATAAATATGAACTACGATGGAAATGTGATTACAGTTACTTATAAATAGCAAGCATACGCACAAAAACACAGCATTGGATGTCCTCTGCTATGAAGTATGTATCATGTGACATGTGTCAATAATTAAATCAAGTCAATCACAGATTTAGGGATTCAGTATTTTTTGCCTGTGTCCCTACTTTTCTCAAAAAGTGCAGTACAGAAAGAGCTTGTCGTTTGAAAATGGGTCTGTGTACCTGGGAAGCACTCAATGGAAAGAAATTCAGAAAGTAAACTTATTTTGGGAGTGCAGAAGAAATACTTGCTTTGAGGAACATGAACAGGAATTAATGCACCCATTTTATTTTCAGCTGGTCTATTCACTATAGTAGCTTGGTGACCATGCCACTACACCCAGCAGTGCACTGCTGAGCTCCTGGTTTGAGAGCGTTATCTGTAGCTCTCGTGCCAATGGTTAACACCTGTGTGAAGGAAAAGAGAATGTTTTCTCACGGTGGTTTGTGAAAATCTGGCAGGGAGAATGTGTCCAAAGTTAACATGCCATTCAAACTGCCATCAGGCAGGCAGAAGTCAAGCAGCCTGCGCCTGAAACAAGGAATCTCAACTCTTGTCGTTCTGATTTAACACGGAGACCTGCATATTATTGTCTACATGTAAGCTTTTTCTGTTTCCTTGAACAAAGCTCATACAATACCTTATTATTTGTTATATGTCAGTTATATGTCAGTTTTATTCTTTTATTTCTTTATCCCCAAGGTAGATGATAAGCTTGTGTCGTTGCTACGTCCTCCATTGACAAAGCACATTTCCAGCGCACATTTTTCAGGTTGCATTTCTGATACATTCTTTGGTGCCGGCATTTAGTTGATTCAGTTGATTACATTAGCATTCCATTAATTCATCTTTCCAATACATCTGGCAGGCAAAAACAATTGGTTTAAATGCAAGTACCTGAAGTACCTGAATGGTAGGATTTGTCATTGTTGTGCATGAAGGTTCCATATTTCCATAGTGGCTGTATGGTACTGTAAATGGGCTATTAGTGTTGAGTTTCACAGACATGGAAGTGATATTCAGACGGAGAATAGATGGTGATTGAATCCATATAGATAGCTCGCTGTAAAATTGTGAGACTAATGAGATAATGTCCATAGACTGTGGGACTGCAGTCTGGCAGATTGCATATGCTTGGAAAT
Organism: Conger conger; assembly: GCF_963514075.1. Taxonomy (NCBI): domain Eukaryota; kingdom Metazoa; phylum Chordata; class Actinopteri; order Anguilliformes; family Congridae; genus Conger; species Conger conger. Next base: position 31,013,177 of record NC_083765.1, read on the forward strand.
TACGTTCCACAGCCAAAACCTTCAGGGTCACCACCTTAGATTTATTCTTCATGAATGTACTCTTCTTATATTTATTGTATTTTCCTCTTGCATGTCACTGCTGGAGATATGGCAACACACTATATTCAGTTTTTTTCAACCACTGTTTTTCCAACCACCATCATTTACAGATATTTAATTATGGAAAGCTGCCATCTGTACCCACCCAACACTTATCTACTGTATGTTGGTCTATCTATTTTGTGTCTTAAAGTGGCTGAGGATGTGAACCGGATGTCTTTTAAAGTCCTTTCTCTGGTGGGTATCTTATGTGGGTAGTGATCGCTTGTATCTGCATACAAGTACAGCACTCTATGGCAGACATATAGAGGCAGGTCTCCTCTGCCATTGTGAGTGTGGTCTGCTCACTGCTGTAGGCCATTCTCTGGTTTCTACATTTTGTTCTAACTGTTATTCCATTAATGTATGTGGGCTGCTTGCTGGAACAAAAGCATTAATACGCTATTTTTGTTAAGAATTAAATGAAATGAAAAATAATTTGTCCCTAATCCTTTATGCAAACATTTTTCAAATCCCTACTAGTTTTGAACTGGTTCCTGATCAGGTCCAGAAGCACATTTTAGCACATCCCTGGCACTCTCTCCCCAAAGGAGTCACGTTGTAATGGGATAAATGAAAATAATTGGCTGGCACAGAAAGTCTAAATATTGCCTTTTATAAGAACAATTACATACGAGCACAGACTGTGACTCACCTTTGGAAAAAAAGGATCATTGTTTCAGTTAAGTCTGGCTCATCTGGGCTATTGTGGCCACCCGTGGGACCATAGCAACCCTGCTACATGCCAATTCTGTTTATTGCAATTCTTGATTGTTTGGTAAACAGACATTCAGCAACACCTAGAGTAAAGCCATAATCCCATGTCTGGCTACTTTCTCAGTTTTATGTCTCTGAGCTCATCGTTCCAGACATCGTCTTTTCCCCCAAAAAAAGTCCTGGCTGAAAAATCTCTTTTTTGGGAGACTGTGTTAGGGCCAGTGAAAGAATCTGCACAGAGGGGAAGCTATGCAATATTCAGTAGAGCAGGAGGGCCTAAGCAATGGAGGCAGCTATACTGACTGTTGAAACTACAAGAAGCAATGCAATGAGATAGGCAGTACTATTAAACTTCATTAGCTGATGTGTACAGACTCATAAAAGATATACCACAGTGGTATTATAGATTGAATTAAACATTACACTTATAAATGAAAGCGGAACCTTTTATTGGTTCAAGCTGCATGTTCTTTAACTTTTACTCATTGTAATGACTCTGGTATTATGGCTGCCTAGAGATTACCCAGAGCCAGAATGTGTATTACAGTTGTGAAGTGTATGACTGAAACTACATTTCCTCGTTAACCACTCCCTACCGCCCTCCATTTTAGATGCACATCTTTATTTTTCCTCACTGCTGCTGCTTTATGATTACTGCGTACTAGAGAAGTCCCGGAATGCTCTTTTGCATTTTTGTAGCTAAGAACATTTTAAGATTAAAGCATTCAGGAAGAATGTGTACACAGTTAAATGCTACGCTTGGTTATTCATTCCTTCGGTATGAATGCTACCAAATCTGAAACCTGACCTAATGATAAAATACACTTTTAATGTATTGTGCTTTTCATACAGGGAAACCAACAGGTCGAAGCACTCAACAGTGGAAAACAGAAAAATGATTCATACATTAGACAAACAATGTCAGAATCTGCTGCTGAAGCTGAAATGCTTCAAGGTTCGACACATTGTGCATTCAGAGATGCCCTTATGCACATCACTGTTGTGCACAGCTGTTATTTGAGCATTTTTTGGCCTTTATATTAGCTTGTATGAGTCTGCCCATTCTCCTCAGACCTCTCATTAAAAAGGTGTTTTCACCCACGGAACCACTGTTCGCTGCAAGTTTTTTGCTAATGAAATCTGGAAAGCCGATACTCATTCAATATTCAATGGGGGATGAAAACTAATATTCATAGCAGAATGAATGCACTCCCAGAGACATTCTGTTTGTCCTCTTTGAATGATGTGTGAATATAGTAAGTGTGTAGGTCCTGCATTGAAAACCTGACAGAAAGCCTTACGTACTTTGCTTATATCTGTTTTTGGTGTGTTTTCCCCACTAGAACAAATTCCTCTCTGCTGGTGAATTATTGTTTTTTAGAAATGCTGTAGGCGTGTTATTCTCTCTTGACCACTGTAGCCACTTGGCTGAACTACTTGGAGCCCTGCTGGTAATAAGGTGGCTTTTTTCCAGCCTGCTGTCATTGGATTGGCTCTGTGCAGCATGTGACCTGAAGAAATGCTGTGACGCTGTAATCTGTTGTGATGAACTGTGAAATTTCTGTGAGGAATGTTGAAATTGCTGGAATAGTCACTTTACCATTTTTTACTCATGATTTTATATGAATTTAGAACTGAGTAAGAAAATGATTTCATGTTTTTTTATTGCTCATTATTTTTATTTTGGTGGAATTTCTCTTTTGTTTGTGTTGAATCAATCAGTAATGGAACATATATCTCAGCTATGGAAACTGCCCTGCCCTATTATGTCAGTGTTATAGATGTTGCTGATATAGTTTTGTATCCAGCCGGAATATTTGCTCCATGTCTCATTCTGCGTCATGCTGTTTTATCCATTGCATGCTAATGTTGATTGTTGTGTTTCTTGTGAAAATCACAATTTTGTGGTTTGTATTACCATAAGGCAATGTCAAAGCTGTGTATATCTCCATCAGTGGAGATGCTGAACCAATGTCTTTTTTCAAAGCGTCAAAGCTCATTGCTGAGGTGTGCATTGTAGGCTTACATGCTTTGTCTGCTTCACTCTTGCAGACGAATTAAAAGAGCTACAGGGGCAAAACCCAAGGGTAATGGTTCAGCTGGATCCAGGTATATTCTGAAGGGGAAACCACAGCTGTTTCCCCACTAGAAAATGTGTGTGTGTTCATTTCTGTAGTCTAGAAAAAATAAAACTCAAACTAACATTTATGCTAATACAGTATATGGCCCCTTTCCATAGAATTTTTGCAGATCCTGCATAGTGGATCTATGGATGTCAAGCTGTTATTCAGAAACCTCAGAATGGTAACTCAATGTGTCTGAAGGCCTCAAGCTGCAAGCAGTAACGCTGTTACTTGGTGACCATTTAAAATATGATAATTCATAATTAATCCATGTGCTTGTGATTCAATTTTAACTGGTAATAATTGAAAATTAGCATTCAAGTTTTGAAGATGCGAGCACTAAAGCTGTACAGCAGGCTGGTATGGGATTGTTGACCCACTGTCGGAATTTCTTCAAACACCTGCTATGGATTATCGTCTGAGATTAGTTATGGTCTGAGGCTGTTGAACCAGACTGGACCATGAGCAGCTGAGCCCTCAGGGCATTGGGTGACCATGTGCGGTTAGGCCTGCAGCTAGTTACGGAACAACAGTGGAAAAATTACCACACACTGCCCATTCCTTTATATATTCTGCCATACATGTTAAGTATGTGAACTCCAGTAATGTGCAGATACCCATAGCTCAATTTCCTGGAGTTAAAACCCTCACGATGAGCAGTAAATGATTACAATTCCTGTTGTTCCGTGCGGTATATGTTGGCATTGTGTATTATCTCTCTCATCAATGACCATAATACACCGTGAATAACAGACTTCAGAACATTTTTGCATACTTGGTTTCTAAGAGTATTGCTGTGATGCTTGGCAGGCTTGGTGAATTTACAAGTAATTTAGTCTGCTGTTTTTGCTTAATTATAAATGCTGAATTACAGCTTAATCTTAAATGAAATGTACCATTTTATTTAGCCATTCCCTTTAATTCATGCCACTTCATATCAGGACCAAGTATGCAACCAAAATGTGTTCACTTTTAGTCTGTCCCCAGACTAATGCAAAATCTTCTGTAATCTGCTGTGGAAAATGAATGTTCTTTTGAAAGAGGTTGACTGAAATTGCTGAAAAAGTCCTCAATAGTAAACATGATCATCTGGTCACAGGAAGATTGTAAGAACTGCACTAAGTACTGTAGCCCTTCACATAGAAAATTGCTTGTAGCTGAGGGAACTAAATTTTTCTTAAACAAATAACCAAGACTAATAAATGCCTGGTGTGTTGGTGTGGATATAAAAAATTCTGCAATCTGTTATAATCCTTAATAAACCAGGAATACACCATGCAGTGTAATTAAAATACTACTCCTTGATTGATGCAGTATTTTCAGTGTCAAAATGCCTGCATAAAAAAAACTGCCTCACAGCTGCATAAAAGTAAATATTATCAACTTCTTTCTGGCTGCTAAGTGATTTTGTCATCCCACATTTGGATTGCTAATGAATGTTTACCTTGCAGGCAGAAACCCATCCCCAAACCTAAACTTAGCCCTATGTCTCCAAAGAACAACTCTTGGGCAGGAAAAAGGTAATCTGGGGAAAGATGGGGACGACTGGTTTGCCCCCAGGGAACCAATTGGCATATTTCTGCCAGCAGCTTACTGTTTTCTTTTCCCTGAACTCTGACCCTTCCCATAATCCTTGCTCATTCCAAGGGACTGCTAAATACAAATGAAATGCATTTAAACTGATTATCTTGCTGAAGCAGGGTTGCATTGCTTAATTAAGTTACATTATTGAGGGCAACCTATGTCCATGTATTTGGTTTGGTGCAGTAGAGTATACTGATTTTGTGTAGTTTGTAAGTTGTTGTGGTTGTGTATAATTTAGTAAGCTTTATAAAGGAATGCAGAAGGAGAGGCCTGTGTAGACTGTCACTGAATATGCTTTCTTTATTCAATTGTTCTTTACTACATTATAAATACTGTACATGAAAAAATACAGTGTGTGCATGTGTGAGTGTGTGTGTGTGTGTGTGTGTGTGTGTGTACGTGCATGCCTGGGTGTGTGTGTGTGTGTGTGTGTGTGTAATTTTGTGTGCAATCTAGTTTCCTGAATAAGTAACTATGTACTGTACTTACTGAATTTATATTATAATTATGAGCTATTAAAGCAGTATTTCTTTGATGATTGTGATTTTATAATTAGCAAAAGAGTATTTTATTGAGATCCAGTGTGTGGACCCAGAGGTGCCGATTAGATGAATTACGGCTGATAATGCCATGCAGATTAACATGATCTACACTGAAGATTAGTCTGGTTTGGTCATCTTAACAGTGGATGTTAGGGGCTGGTTCACATTCCGATCACTGAGATAAAGGCTGCTTTGATGGTGGGTTGAGACCATGGGCCATGGAATGTGTGATTGTGGAACAGATGAAGTGCTCAGGATCTCAGGAATGCTGTTATAGGTCCCACCACCTCTAGGATTCCAGTGCTTGAAAGTGAAAACAATGGTGTCATTAAACATTCATGCAAGTCCAAGAATAGGTATGGACATGCTGATCTGCTTTTTATGTGTTTTATATGAACGCTGCACTCATGATGCTGTTGTTTAGTGTTTTGTCAGTCATGTATGGATCAGTTTTTGTTCAATGTGACGCAGTTCTTGCAGAGAACCTGATGTAAATATCCACGTGTGAAATATTGATCTTCAGTGAGCATGAAGAATGTGCTGCACGGCGATGAAGCCTTACTGAAGGCTGATCTCAGATCTTCTTTCATGAAATCTTCACTGTTAACGCTGATCTCAGGTGTGGTTTAATGGCGCATTCACTGCGAGGCTGATCTAAGATCACCAGTAATAAGTCCTTCACTCTAATGGCTTTTCTGAGATCCGTCGCAGTGAGAGGTTCACAGTGAAGTCTCTCCTCCTCAGGCTGTTCACAGAGAGGCAGAAGAACTTCTACCGGATCCGCTCGGCAGCTTGCCTGGGGACGGAGGTGCACTTGTCCGCCTGCCCCCTGGAGTTCAGCAAGGGGAATGGCAGCGCCCCCTGTGAGGGCGGCATGCCGGCCGTGGTCAGCTGCGTGCCCGGCCCCCTGTTCTCACACGTCAACAACCGGAAAAAGAAGCTGAAAATAACGGTAATGCTAAAGGCCTGGAAGGGATGGAAAATGAAAATGTAGCCATGGAAGCTATTTGAAAGGGCTGTATTGTAGAGCTTTATGGTGCTCCATCTCTGAAGTGCAGGTCAGTAAGACCTTCTGCAACCTGTGCTTTCCTTGCAGAGCACCGTGAGGCTGAAGGGGGGCGCTAAGATCGGGGAAGGGCGCGTGGAGGTGCTGAAGAATAACGAGTGGGGCACGGTGTGCGATGACCACTGGAACCTGCAAGCGGCCAGCGTGGTGTGCAGGGACCTGGGCTTCGGTAGCGCCAAGGAGGCCCTGCGGGGGGCCCGAATGGGCCAAAGTGAGGACCCCGAACTGATAAAAGCCAGTATTATCAAAGCTATCTTACAAAGAGGCTTATAAGCAGTAAAGCTGTGTAGTGGTGTTTCCGAGTGCAGTAAAGCAGGGAGAGTGGTGTTCAGACTGTACTTTTTTTACTGTTAAATGTACATCACTGCTAAAGGTACATCTCTAAAACCATTGGCTCTACTATGACAGAATCCAGAGCCAGGTGCATCTGGTTCACTGCTCAGCAAACCTTTATGCCATCCCAGATTTTGACACTTTGGCTCAAACAGCAGTTCTGTACAGTAGACCAATAACTCAGCAGACTAGCGTCAAGGTGCCACATTCCTGCTGGCCACTGATACTCAGTGACTTCCTCTTACCAATTAGCAAGTATTGCTAAGTTTGAAAATGTAATTACACGGGATTTGGCTTCTGATCAGCTCCAGGTTTTAAAATGGGATTGTTGCTTGTTTTGCAGCTCTTGGACAGAAAGGCTTTCTTTATGTTTATTGGATTTAGGATTTTGGATTGGAGTAAAAAATAGGCTAATTAATACAATCTGATTGCATTTGATAGCATTCACATAGTTATTGCTGCTTTCAATCTTTAGCTATATCTTTATCAGTCTATGTGCTAATACACCTACATTTTAGTGGAGTAATTGCTATCCTACTGTCTATGCCCAAACGAGTTGGCTTGATACAGCGGCAATGCCTTTCTTTTTCATCTTCTTTATATCACTGTGGAATACATGGAAAGCGCAGTTTTTATATTGCTACTACGTAGCCAACATATGAAACGGAATGCTAAGACAATGCAAACGCGTGCCTTTCCTGAAATGATCAAGAAAATGCTTTATAGACTTTATAGCTACCTGTGTGCAAGGAAATGTTATACAATAGAGCCCCAGAACTCCCTAAAAAACAGCTATTTATGTGCAGAGCCTGCACATTCTTAGGCTTTGAGTGGAACATTGGTTTGGAACTCAGCCAGCTTATGACATATAGAGAAGACATGCACTCCAGATCACACACTATGCATAGAGCAGTGAGCTAGTGATGTTGGGAAGGTGCTGTGGTGGACTGGAGTTACTGGAGAAGCTAAGCTGCCCCCTGGCCTACAGGATTTCTGGAAGGGAAGGAGAAGCGTAGAGAAAATGCCATCGGCTGTGTGTGTGCAGCAGGGTGCTGCTAAAAGTAAACAGACAGTGAGTCAGATGGATGGAATGGGATAGCAAACGATGCCAGTGCCAGCTGACAGGTCTCAAATAGGCAGCAGGGTCAAATTGTGTGGGATGCAATGTGGCTGTGTCATCATCTGGGAGTGTCTGGGCAAGTACAGGCCCACCGCCTCTCTCCTGTGTGTCTTGGATAAATGGTAAATGGCAGGCATTTTATATAGCGCCTTTATCCAAAGCGCTGTACAATTGATGCTTCTCCATTCACCCATTCACCCATTCACACACACTCACACTCACACACCGACGGCGATTGGCTGCCATGCAAGGCCCCGACCAGCCCGTCAGGAGCATTTGGGGGTTAGGTGGCTCAGGGACACTTCAACACAGCCTGGGCGGGGGATCGAACCGGCAACCCTCCGACTGCCAGACGACTGCTCTTACCGCCTGAGCCATGTCGCCTAAATGGTACTGAACATTGTAAGGCTAAATCCCATGTCTTTTCTCTGAGTAAATGCACAACTGTCCAACTTTTGTAAAGGCATTTTTTTAAAGTCTCCCAACCATGGACCTGGGCAATACATCAAACATCCCCAACATTTTTCAAAAAGGCATTCTGACATTCTGTAATTATTTGTTAGTCCTAACGGGGAGTTGATGAGGTTTTTTTGCTCTCTTTGGGGAATACCAGAAAGTTTGAGAGAGATCACAGCATGCTGCTCTACCTGGCTGGAGTTTGTAGGCACATCTAGTTTGTGGGCAAGGTCCTGTGGAAACCCCTGTAAAGCCTTATCAGTTATAAACCCTGATCAGTTTTCTATATTATGCATTTGCAAGGATGTTGTTCTTTATGTTATGTCACCCACAGTTCCTAGAGTTTTACATCTTATACATTCCATTACTATGAGTTAATGTACACAAGGGTAGCATAGCTTTTAATGTGACCTCTGTGTAACTCAGATTGAACCATAAGAATTTCTGGGAATTGTGGTATGTGCTATTGGTTCTTACCTACTGTAATTTTACATTTACCTTCTTGGGATGTAAAATGGATAAGAAAATATTCTCCCAGAATTTTCTATATTTCCCTGCATGTACCAAATAACTTGTTATTACAGTAAGTTGTGCCCGGTAGACCACAGGTATTGAAAGTTTCCAAGAGTGACAGAAGTGGACAAGGGGGCTATTTTCAATAGGACTGGGACAGATAATGTGTGGTTGTTTTAGGTACACAGCTCACTTGTACAGCAAATGTGTGTGTGTGTGTGTGTGTGTGTGTGTGTGTGTGTGTGTGTGTGTGTGTGTGTGTGTGGTTGGGATGGGGTGATATTATTGAATATTAATCTGTCTCTATGTTCACAGTATAAGCTTGAGGTTGTTGGTATGTCTGTGAGTTCCAGACTTGCAAGGTATTTCAAGGATATGCTTCCCTTTTTTGCAGTGCATATATTTCTGTCTTTGCAATAGGAAGTTATGTATAGTTATTATAAAAATACTTTATTGGTCTTCAACTGTAACAACCTATTCTTATTATAGTTATGCAGCACCCTTATTCAGGCTTATTTATGTACTGTAGCTTAATTGCGTTCCCATTGATTCAGGATTTATTGAGTGGAGCCATTCAGGTTGCATGCCACACCCATGAGCACAACAGTATGGGCCCACCACTACCATCTTCATAGACATCCAGTTCCTTCACCATGTTACACTGTTACACAATGTGCACTCATCATATAAATGTCTCATGTTTGACAGTTCATTGAAAAGATACAATTGTTGATCTATGTATGTACTTAAAACTATAAATAAAATCCAGATGTATAATATCTGACAATAATGTCTGACTAATACATACATTCAAGTTCTATATATGGCAGTGTATCAGATTAAAGGGGATTGATATTTTGGCTCATTGCTATGTCTGGGGATGGACACAAATCACACAGAGGAGTGGAACACGTGTTGATCAGCTGTGCCATGCTACCTGCAGATGTGGGACCCATCCACTTGAATGAAGTCCAGTGCAGTGGTCTGGAGCGGACCATCTGGAACTGCCGCTACAAGAACGTCACGTCGGAGACCTGCAAGCATGAGAAGGACGCCTCTGTGAGGTGCAACGTTCCCTACATGGAATACGAGAAAGCGGTCAGAAACGCCGCCATCTTGTCTGCATCGCACCATCTGCGTCAGGCAACTCTTTCAAAGCTGTTTTTTAGCAGGGATGTTACTGTACTTACACATCAGTGTGACTGCCATATCTCATGAAAGCTGTGTTGGCCTATCCACAGTGTATGGTAATCATGGTAATACCTTGATTGTACATTTCTGTGAATAATTTATTGAAATGTTACGCACTGTGTCCCATATTAAGTGACGGTGTAATGCTCACCATAATTTGAAAATGTGTACAATAATTTAATCAAAGATTCATCTTAATATTCACATCAAGTGCAACTGAAAAACAATTACACTTTTTTTAAGAGACACAAATGTTTTATTTATCATACAGTGGAATGTCAAATACGCCATTCATGCATAAATGGTGTTGTTCCCCAATCAGAAAAGTCATTTCTCTTTAAGTTTAGTCAGTCACATCAGTTCAGATCTGTTCTTTTATGAGCAGTTTTGCAAATCAATAACCAAATACATTTATAACATAAATTATTTATGAACATAAATGATTTGGTACTTTTATCTGACCATTGTCGGTATTGGCATTTATGCGTAGTCTTTCCCAGGACAGCAATTTTCATTGGTTTCACCGGCATCCTATTGCCTGCTGCATCTAACTCCAAACAAGTGCCACCAAATTGGTTAGATGGCATAATCACTTGGACCTCACATGGCAGAAAATACAGGGGGGTAACATCACATGAAACCAATTGATTACATTGTTTGGAAGTGCTCAGTAGATGTGTGGTAATTGAAGTGCCCGTGCTTATTTCAGTGGCTTTGCTCAATCTGCTGAGTAGTAAAGACCATGAGAGACACCAAGGCCCAGTGTTAAACAAACCAATGACGAATTATAATCACATTTGATTTGAAGGCAATGGGAAAGCCATGTAGTTAAAACAATAACACACTGGGTCCTAATATAACTTTAAACTTGTGGGTATGCATACAGTAAGTGTGCATATAAATATCAAATAATGTTTTCCACCATCAGTCTCAAAATATTCCAGCTGCTGAAATGTTTTACTGCTGTTTAAAATGAATTTACAATGAAAATGCTGACACTTATACAATGGTCATTATAACCACAGGCTGCAAGAATGCACATATATAAACTTGTTTTCAGCTGTCAGATAAGAGGGAAATTAACGTTTATTTGCTGAGAGTAAAATGCTTGCATAATTTCTCACCTGTACACTGTAATATTAATATAAAGGGTTATATAAAATGTCTCAATATACCAGTGCCTTCAATTTTGCGTAAAAGTAGAGCTTGCTGCTCGTTTACATGCTTCAGAAACTCTGATTCTCGACATGCCTAGCAGCTGGGCCAGGATGTATCTGATTGGGCTATAGATACTTCCAGCTGGATACGGCTATAAGGCAGGCTATGTTGGAATCTGAGGCCACTGAGTTTCTGTGCTGCTCTGCCACTCCAAACACCCCCTCGCCCCCGCAGGTCCGCATCACAGGTGGGCGCACCCGCTACGAGGGTCGCGTGGAGGTGATGACCACCGACGGGAACGGGACGCAGGGCTGGGGGCTGGTCTGCGGAGAGGGCTGGAGCACGCGGGAGGCCATGGTGGTCTGCAGGCAGTTGGGGCTGGGCTACGCTAACCACGGCCTGCAAGTAGGTCGCCCGCCAAGCTGGTGGGCTGTCGGATCAGCTCCCCTTGACGCTAGAATTGTCATCTAACCCTGCTCAAACTGGCTAACACATGCACAGAGGTTACACTGCTAGAGCCAACCTGTGTGAGGTGGATTCACCAGATTCAGATGTTTCATTCAGAGCGCGGCCTGGTGTGTTTCAGAACCTTGGGGATAAGTTTGTTCTTCCCCACAAAACCGTTGTCTCTCACTGACCTCAATTTACTGTATGAGATCTTTTCTCTGGAAGAACAGTCCACCATCTATGCCCTTGGTGATTATTTGGCTGCTCACTGCCTTGCATTCGAGTCTGGTCAATGACAAAACAGTAATGGCAGGCTTTGGGCTTGACCACGGTCTATTTTTACACAGAGGCTGAGAGGCTGGTCCTCATAGCACAGTTTGAGGGCGCAGACTTGCATGCTTGCATGCTGACATCCCGTAGGGCTTTTCTGCAGATCCGGATCGCCGGTGGACGGACGAGGAATGAGGGTCGGGTAGAGGTTAAAATTGGGTCCAAGTGGGGCACTGTGTGCAGTGAAGGATGGACCACAAGGGAGGCCATGGTGGCCTGCCGACAGCTAGGGCTGGGGTACACCGTGCATGCCGTCACTGTGAGTAAGACTGGGAGAGAGTGGGTGGGGGCTTCCATAGACCCACACAGACATACCAATTATATAGACATACACTTACCAGTATTGAGATTGCAATAGTAGTTAGCAGTGCTAACTTTATTCCACAGTAAACATATTCTCTCTAACTTTTGACATTGGAGAGAAATGTGCTTTTTTTATAGTATTGACATTTGATGTTGTTGTATTTACAAGTTGATTTTGTTGCATTACCTATTCACTGTAAAATAGGAGTGTGCATAAACCCTTTAAAACTAAAAAAGGGAGTCCATCAGAGGAACTATTTTCCTCAGTTTTCCACAGAATGATGAACAGTCAGATTGAGGACTATTGTCTCATTATTATGTAGAGCAGAGCTGTGGTTTCACTTCATCCAGAAAAAGAGGCTTGATGACATTCACAGCCCTGTCTGTCCGTGCAGAGTTCCAGCTTTATTTAATGTCAGCCAATGGGTCCATTTATTTCCACTCATTTTGAATGTTTAGACCCTGTAGACCATGTATTTGGTCGTTATAATTCAACACTGGGTTTCCAAACCTCTCCTGCACATTGGTTAATTATTTGTTCTGTGCAACTGTCCTGAATTGTACATTTGTGCAAAAGATAAAAAATAAAAATAAGTAAATAAATCAATAAATCAATAAATCAATAAATACTCTGCAGTTGCTAACTACATTGATTTGTGTTCATCAGTGGTGCAAATTTTTAATTTTGTTCCTCATGTAGATGAGACATGGCTTTTATTGACATGAAAGGCACATTATAGCACTTGATATTTCATTTTCAAGGTCCTGCCAATTTCAGATTTTGTTGTGATGTCACTACTAAATTAGATTATGTGTAAGCAGTTTTTGTCTTTGTTTGAGGTTTCCTGTCTTAATGGCCCGTGTATGAACTACTGTATTGAGTGTTAAGACATACCAGACGTACCACGTTAGACACTAATGTTGGAGTTGCTTGATTACATTATTACATTATTGGCATTTGGCAGACGCTCTTATCCAGAGCGATTAGACTTAAGCAGGAGACAATCCTCCCCTGGAGCAATGCAGGGTTAAGGGCCTTGCTCAAGGGCCCAACGGCTGTGCGGATCATATTGTGGCTACACCGGGATTAGAACCACCGACCTTGCGTGTCCCAGTCCTTTACCTTAACCACTACGCTACAGGCCGCTGATGAATTAGTTATTTCCACACTCTCCCTTAAAACTAGGCAGAAAAAAAGAGAAGATTGACGTTTTTCCATCATACATGCAGGCGTATCTTTCCATGTCCCCCCTAACCCCTGTTTGTTGGGTGTTGCCAAGGAAACGTGGTACTGGGATGGCAGCAACGTGACAGAGATGGTGATAAGTGGGGTGAAGTGCTCCGGGGACGAGATGGCGCTCAGCCACTGCCAGCGCCACAAGGCTGTCAGCTGCCAGAAGGTGGCGGCGCGCTTCTCCGCGGGAGTCATCTGCTCTGAGAGTGAGTGAGCAGGGGGACAGAGTCACCCCTCCTGCCTTTCATGTGGGCGAAATGGAGATGACTCAGGTCTGAGTTAGGCCCTGTGTCGGACATTGATTCCCCTGGAGTCAAAGAAAGAGCATACTTCATGACTTATTCACAGACCTTTCCTTTCAAAAGTTTTTTCACTGATGATGAAAATGTTTGCTCTTTGTATCTTTCACTTTTCCTTGATGTGAGTGTTTTTATTTCTGTGAAATGTTGAAATGATAAAAAGAACAAATATTAAACTCTTATTTTAAGTCTGTAGTAGCTGTAATAAGTTTTCTCTCTGTGCGTTAGCTGCCTCCGACCTGGTCCTGAACGCCTCGCTGGTCCAGCAGACGGTGTACATCGAGGACCGGCCCCTGCACATGCTCACCTGCGCCGCGGAGGAGGACTGCCTCTCCAAGAGCGCGGCCCAGGCCAACTGGCCCTACGGCCACCGCCGCCTGCTCCGCTTCTCCTCCCAGATCCACAACATCGGCCGCGCCGACTTCCGCCCCAAAGCCGGCCGCCACTCCTGGGTGTGGCACGCCTGCCACGCGTAAGGCTGGGTCTGCTCTTTCAGGGGTTCCCAAAAACCGGTCAGGGGAACCCTCCATATAAAAATACTTTTTTTAGACATACTTTAGATTTTACCAATTATCTCAATGCAGTATAGATCCATAATATAATTACAATCTGAGATTAATTCATTATTGTGTTTGGTGGCATTGCACATCATTTGTATCATAGAATATAATTTCTGTAGTGACTGCTAATCTTCTGTGATTAAGAACGAGTGATTAATTTAAATAATATATTGACCAGAGGCTGCACTCGTTTCCAGGGCAGAAATTGGCTTCTGATTGAAAGACAACAATGCAGCTCTGTCAAACTGGAGTGGAAATGCCCCTATCTTAAACATATTGCTCCTGTGTATGCACATGTTTGTATCTGTCCCATGAATCATCTCACCCCATTTGTGTACTCTCAGGCATTACCACAGTATGGATATCTTCACCCACTATGACCTGCTGTCCGTCAATGGGACCAAGGCAGCGGAAGGTCACAAGGCCAGCTTCTGCTTGGAAGACAGTGACTGCCAGGAAGGTAGGAGCCAATGGAAACCCTGGCACAAGGGCTGGGCTTTGTATGAACAACCAGCAGAGTGCTACAGAATCAACTTTGAGATGCTTGACTGCTACTCCAACCCCCAGTTTGCACACCTGCTGAGCCTTTCTCCAAAATAAGGGATGGAACTGATATTTAAGTAGTTCCAAATTCAGGACCAAATCATATCTCAGCAAGCTTGCATGAATAGAGTTTGTATGGGAGTGAAAATATAATTTCTCAAAATCGTTACATTTCAAGAGTGTGTAGCACATTTAGATTTGTAATACATTACATGAGTTACATAAAGTCTAAATGTAATATTGTTCATTACCAATCTGTTAATTGCCATTGTTTGCACTATGTATGGCAGGTGTTTCAAAGAGGTATGAGTGTGCCAACTTCGGTGAACAAGGCATCACAGTGGGTTGCTGGGACTTGTATCGCCACGACATCGACTGCCAGTGGATAGACATCACTGATGTCAAGCCAGGAAACTACATATTACAGGTAAAAACCAGACAGGGTCAGAGGTTTTAGCCAGGAAGGAAGTATGACCTTATTCAGGTGGCAGTGTGGAGGGCCATTAACATAAAGGGATAACAGTGACAAAAGGGTTGTGGGTTCCTACCCCAATTAGATACTTTCTGCAAGAGACACACTACATTAATATATTTGTACTAATTAATACACATGTATAATTACACCTGGCTCGTTCTATATATAGGTTCTAGGAAGATACATACATATAAGATACATCTACTGTACAAAGATAATACATATAAAATGAATGATATAGTTGATATTTACCAGGCTGTTGGGGGATGGAACGTGGAAGACTATGTAACTTCTGCAGTGGTCTGGCTTTGAAGATGAACACAGATCAGTAGCCCACCGTCTCACTGTTTCTCCTCCACCTCCCCAAACTCAGATCATGATCAACCCCAATTTTGAAGTGGCAGAAAGCGACTTCACCAACAATGCCATGAAGTGCAACTGTAAATACGATGGCCATCGCATTTGGCTACACAACTGTCATATCGGTAAGTCACAGCACAGCTTTGACAATGAGTTGATATTTGTGTCAAATAAATTCAATTAATATTCACATTAACATTGACATTCAGTTAATCTTTTCTTAATGTCAAGTGATGCACTTTTTCCTAATACACCATCAATCATAATATGTCAAAGTTGGGTGAGAAAGTATATGAAAATTAATTATAAAACTTTCTGGCTAGGTAGCACGTGTATGCTAGCACAACTGATTGTATTAAATATGCAAGCTGCACAGTTAGGTGCCCATTTTATAATCAGATCAATGGCTTGTGGTTTTGAACTTTGAGCTTTATCATTTCTCTGGACAATCATCTGTCTCCATAGTTCTCTTCTCCCCATTCTCCCCACAGGCGACGCTTTCAGTGAAGAGGCAGAAAGGAGGTTTGAAAAGTACCCTGGGCAGCTCAACAACCAGATCTCCTAAGTCCAGTAAAGGCTCAGTACAGCAGGAAAACTAAAGGGTTGTCCTTTAGTGCCATGTGCCCAAACCCCTTTTTTAACTACCTATTCCTACACCTTCCTGGAACAGGCCACCAACCCAAAAAGAGAGCTGAATTAATGATGAACTATTACAGCATTCTGGGCTGCAGTAGCATATAATATCTGTTGCAACCCTCGATTCCCCTTTATCAGGCTGTGTGATTGCTTCACCCAGTACATGCGTTACATTTGCAAGTGTATAATACTTGAATACTTTCTCATTGAAATACACCATTTTCGCCTTTCCCCCTTTAACAGAAAAGAAAGCAGCATTGTATATATAGTTCCAAGCTGGGAAAGTGTGCTACTTAAGATTTCAGTCAACTTTGCTATAATTTGTTCATATTTCTATTGTACAATTACTAATGCATGGCCTGTGTTAAGAAAGAATGTGTGTAAATGACCTGTGAATACAGAAAGTTTCATTTGCCCAGTGGACTGGGATACACAGCAATTATGTTGTTGGTCCTGTCAATCAAGTGCATTCCTTACTGTTGGAAGTGGGCAGAAATACCATTTCCCATAATTTGTTGATACTTATGATCCCATAAGTATAAATTGAGAAGTGTTAATGCCATCCAAATCACTTCTGTCCTCTGAGTGCTAATGAACAACACATAGAGCTATATATGCAAGGATTCATTTATGTGTAACTAGCCTGTTGGCAAAGGTCGCTTTTAGCATGCTAGAGCCTTCCTAATACAGAAAAGGTGGGTGGCCGTAGGGAAAAACATCTGTGTGATGTAAACACAGTAGTCAGTCAATGGCTATATTTCTACAAGGATGTTGATGCTTTCTCATTAAGGACAGCTAAAAACAGTCACTTCTAGTTTTAACAAACAGATTTTCTAAACTAATATTTAAAAAAAATCATCTTGTGGTTAACAGTGGGTTGAATGAATCATTTATCTGACAGAATGATGAGGGTTATAATGCAATCCAGCCAAGAACAATTGTACAGCTGTTTTCATTTGTCTTATGCATGGGTTATTTCTTATTTTTCTGAACTGTCGATTTACTACTGGTGTTTTTTACAGTTGGTGAACTTTTGTCTTGCCTAGTACAAAGTTCTATAAAGCAAGTCACAGAAGATGTTCAACTGAATGTTTAAAGTGGCATTATTTTATGGCAATGGAAACATAGCTAGTTTATAACACACTATAGTCTTGTCACTATTTGAGCCCTGTCTGATTAGTAGAACCCAGCAAAGATGTTTTGAAAGGGGACATGCACCTTTATCTTCCATGTGAAACTGCACTGAACACTCCCCAGCTTGGAAACTTTTGAAACAAAATGGCAGAAGCTGCATGCCAGTCATACCATAAGAAACTGAACGGACATTGATTCCACCTTCCCTCACTGCAGGAAAGGGTTAGGAAGATAATGAATTTTGTGCCCTTTTTTACCTTTGTTTTGTTTGCTTTGTTTGGAACTGCTTCCTTTGTAATTAACCATCTTGTTGAATGTATTTATTGTCCATTTGCTCAAGAATGTGGACTAAGAAAACATTCATTATCAATTCCAAATGTTCATGCCAAGAGCGATGTAGGCCATACTGTATGCAAAGCAGATCAAACTAAAATAAATCTAAACCAGGAAGTGTGTGACCTGCTTTCACCTTGTCTAGTGTTTCAAATGTTCATGCCTCATTTGCATACATGGCATGGTACAACCCCTGACATCCAACTGCCAAATCCTCTGGTTTTGTGCTTTTCAACAAAAACACTGCTTCCGGTTTCCTGTCCTGCGTAATGGAGTTTTTAATTGTCTAATTCACATTTTTCTCATTAAACAATGTTCACAAAAACAAAAAAATCCAAACTGAAGATAGGGTCTGAAATGTAAAATGGTGTGTATTTCAGTAAAGGAAATGACCGTGGTTGAAACTGCATCTGTTTTCACAGCATCTGGCAATTTGGGTTTAGGTTTGGCTCCGTTGTGCCTGCAACCACAATAAGCAAACAATAGTCTGAAAATAAATTAAATCTTTTCAACGTTTTTATTTTTCAAATTTTATTTATTTTATATATTATAGTTTTATTATGCCTGCTTTCCAACAGACATATCCAGTAGTTTTGAAACATGTAAGTAAATGGATAAACGGATTAAAATGATAAGTAACAGATTTTGAAAATCCATGGGATTGTCTTTTACAAGCAATACGAAAAGACAGGAGGGAACCAAAAAAACAGAGGAAGTTTGATGATGTTTTTAGATCATAAGCATTGATACATCTCTCAGTTTGGGGCATTACAATGGCCCTAAAACACACATTTGCCAATTAATCTGCTGATCTTCAGTCTTTCATAAATAGGCTCCTGTTCTTATACTAAGGCAGGCTGTCAAATTCCCAGGGGGCTGCATTGTCTGCAGGCGTTTGTGATTTTCTTTCAATGAGCTGTCAGTCAAGGCCTTGAGTACAAGGTGTGTGGATTCCTTAGCCCATCAGCGACTTAAATGAATAACTGATGCTGAGAACACCCTGAAAACCAGGCAGACATTGCAGACCTCCAGGACTGAAGTCAAAGGACTAATTACTAATTTGTAGAATAGATAAACATAAAGACCTACCACATTTTTTTCAACAACAAATAAGGTCTGAAACTCTTTATTCCAAATTTATCTCCAAGCTTTCATAGAACAGTCTAAACTGTTCCATGTTCCATCAAGAGACCTTAAATCAGGGACTCCAAGATCTACTTTTTCACAGTAGTAATAGCAGGCAGAGCACTTGAATTTGCATAAAATTTCTCATTTATCTTTACGTCACATTTCCATAACTGACTGTACTCTTCATTGATTAAGAACACATGCGTGGAAAATACAAATGAAAACCTACACCAGCGGTGGGTCTTTCAGACACATACTTAATACTGTTCTTCAGATTACAAAACTATTATTCAACTGTCCCAATCAGAAATGCAGACAGATAAATTTGTTGAAAATAAATTAAAGGCAAAACTGTTCTCTGGAGCAAGACTTCTCTGGAGCAAAGTACTGCCGAATGCTGGTCATGCCATTCCAAGTTTTTCCAAATCAACCTCCATCTACCTCTCAGACCAATTTTTGAAAAAAGCAATTTGGAGCATGTAGCCATAGCCCTCCAACGGCCTCCTGTGCCCATAGGCACTGTTACCCTACCCCAGTGTCCTGTAATCCTGGTGAAGGGGCTGTCACTCCGCAAACTCAGGAGTCACGTGTAGCATAAGCAGATCAGGGCCACGCCTCACGACCAAGTTAATGCTGTCGCTGGTGCGCACGGCGTTGTAGATGTCCTCCGACGTTTTCACCGATGTCCCGTTTATCTTCACCACAATGTCGCCTGGTTTCAGCCCCGCCCTGGAGCAGAGGGGTCACAAAGATCAGGCCAGATTAACAAAGAAATAAGGCCTGAAAATACAACTATTTATTTGCAACTTGAATTATGAATTCATTTAAAAGAACTTGTAAAGTTTTGAGACGATTACAAAATGTAGTTACTTTTTTTATTTAATTTTTTTCAGAAGGCTAAATACCCTTGTCTAGGTACTCCAAGCCAACCTCCACCAGTGTTATCAAAACTATGGTTAGAGTGAATTGTATGTTAGGTGCCCATACCTGCAATACCTGCATAACAACAGGCAAGATGGTAAAGCAACCCAGTCTTTGTGCACGGACTAAAAAA
Source organism: Conger conger (assembly GCF_963514075.1). Classification (NCBI taxonomy): domain Eukaryota; kingdom Metazoa; phylum Chordata; class Actinopteri; order Anguilliformes; family Congridae; genus Conger; species Conger conger. The sequence goes on from NC_083765.1 coordinate 31,032,915, forward strand.
AAAAAAATCTTTTTGGAAGGCTAAACATGCATGTTTCAGGTCTATCTGGCACAGATGTGCTTTTGGGTCATGCTCTGCGGCCTGCCTCCCTGGCCACTTCCTGTGCAGAACTTACCGAATGGCAGGGGACCCTACGATAACGCGCTGGATCAGAATTCCGTGGGAGACATCAGGAAAGGATGGGTCTCTCATCTTCAGCTCTGCAATGATGCTGACGATAAGAGAAAGAGTTGCTCAATGCACAGGTCATCCATGATCAGTATGTGATGAAAATGAGCCTTCCAGGCTAGCTCTGGCACATTTACAGAAATGTAATTAATGTGCATTGTCCCTGTCAAATACAGTAATATATTACATTACGTATATATAGTATTATACATTCCACAGTGCTAATCCTTCACTTCAGCACAATTAATAAAGGTGGCCAATTAAATACACAGAACACACAGATCCTGGCCGCCTGACATTTCTTGCATGTCGTTCCCTCTCTCTCGCTCCCATTCTTCCTGTATCTGTACTGTCCAATAAAGCGGTCTCTCTATTAGGGCTGCAACGATTAATCGACCATGTAATTTCTTCAATTTGGATATTCATAACTGACGCGTCACATTGTTTTGAACATGGCGGCGGCAAGCCCAGCTGAGAGTGCGCGAGCCAGTTCATCCAAAAAATCCGAGCATCCAAAGTGTGGGAATTCTTTAAGCAAAGACCCAATAACAAGGTGTTTTTCACCCTGTGCAAAGACGAAACGGCAGATCACAGCAGCACGACGGCCATGCCAACACTTAAAAAAAAGGATCCAGGAGCTGTGATGCTTGGTTATCTAGCTTGTTATGGTTATGTATATGTATCTCTGTAACGTCATTGAATGAGCTGTATTAAATTATAGTGTGCTGATTGCGTGATTTTAGTTAAATTAACCTAAAGCCCACGCATGTCTGAAATCTAGCTAGAGCTCTCGTATTAATGTAAATAGCCATGATAATTGTTGGAATTGGACTGGACTGTTTGAATTGTTATAACGCCACAGTTGCACTAATGCTACAAAGCCCTATTTCCACTCCCGAGTTCTGACGGTTCCAGCCACTTAACGTCATGCATACCGGTAGCAATATTAATCGATAACAAAATAATTGTTAGTTGCAGCTCTACTCTGCACTGTACTTCCCAATAAAGCTGTCACTATACCGCACTGTCCAATATAAAATATCTTTATGAAATTCTTTTTTTATTAATAAAAAAAATAACAAACAGCCACAATGTGATAAAGCACACTGTAGCCTCTTGATTGTCAGCCTTTGTTAAACATTAATCAAAAACAGATGCACATCAAAGAAACCTCATTTAAAGAACAACAACACTGTAAAATCTGAGCCTGACTGAGATCTCTTCAAATCACCTGCAACTCAAAATATTGTGCACACTTCCCTTTGACAGCCTTTGCTGTACTAATACCAGACCTGGGTCAAATACCTAAATGTTTCGGATTCAAATACTTTTCTGTACTCAACTGATATTGCCTGGTGCGACTGAGCCAACCAAGAGGACCAGAAGGAAGGGTTTGCATTTCTGAGAGTATTTTTTAGGTTCCAATACACCAGACAAGGTCATTAAAGCGTAGAAGTGGCTTCTAATTTTTGTCTTTGACACCTGTCATTGCCTTGGGCCAAAAAGCTGAGAATTTTTCACATTATTTCAGTTTCCTCATCATTATGGAACAAATGAGACAACACTGAAGCGACGATACTACCTCGGCGTTAGAGTCAGCATCATCACCCCAATGTATCGCCGCTTTGCTTCACTCTCACCAAACCACGACTCTGAGGAAAGAACAAGGAGTGTGATACAAATTTAAACACTACTACTACAAAAGTACAGAACACTCAGTAACATGAACATGAGCTTTACAATAAAAACAAAGCCACAGCAGAGTGGAATTATCAATAAAATTCTGTGGACTGAAAATCTAACAAAAAATGGTGATGCCGTATAAATGCGAATACAGTTCGCACATGTGACATACAGATGAAAACAAGCACACTACATTTAGTACAACTAATAAAGCACATAGCAACAGCTTACGGTTTTCAAGAACAAGCTTTTTTTCCTCACAATGTAATCAAATGTATTCATTCATCAAAATCCAGATGCATTGCCAGAAGGATAATGAGGCCCTTTAATCAGAGAATTCTGAAATCCAGCTCAACTTCAATCATAGGGAGATTTTTATTTTTATTTAGCCCTACCTGTAGTCACAATGGTTTTGTAATTATGGTTATCAATAAACTTGGGTTTGCATTGTACTTCCACATGCAAACTACTAAATAGCTACTTAATAGTTAAAGACTGGGAGTGCTATTTTTACAGGTCAGAATGGTTGCGACTACAGTAAATGTTTGTATTGGGGGTCAGACCTGTGGCCTGACCTGTGAAATAAGGTTCAAAGGTCAGGGGTCAGGGGGTTGACTCACTCTTCTTGTCAGCGGCTCGGTCGAGGAAACGTCTGAGACTGTCTGAGGGGATGGCAAAGGAGATGCCAGCAGTCACCTTCATGGTGTTGATACCGATGACCTCACCGTCCTGAGTGTGAGAGAAGTAATTTGGCTGTAAACAGTATGAGCAGAATGCCACTAAACTGGATCCTGCTCATTTCAGAAAGAGGAACAGGTGCAGGACTAGCCTGTCAGCCTTTAGACCTCCACCCACACAGAAAACCCAACTCCCAAGTGCAGGGAGAAATGATGGAGGATGTACACATTTAATCCCCTCATACTGTAAATGTTAAAGGCTTGTACCAACCCATAGAAATAAATGAACAGACAAGAAAGCATGGGTATTCCATTAAGCATCTCCCCGAGGTCTACTAAAAATGACTTTTTAATAAGAGAAAAAAACACAGACAACTGATATAACTCATGGGCGTCCATTCCCTCCCCAATACTTGATTAAGAAATAGAATAAAATGGACATGCTCCTAAAGTCCTAGGGACTAAGGAAGCCAAAGGATCAAAGACTCACCAGGTTAATAAGAGGGCCACCAGAATTTCCAAACTGCAAAACAACAAAAGCAAAAGCATGACTAAACCCATGTGAGTCACAGCTCAATCACATAATCTCCAACACTCCCCATCTCTTCATATGATTTAGCACTGCATTAAGCTCTAAAATGTAATAGCTTGAAAATATATTGCCATTGCAAAAAATAACATAAAGCTCTCTAAAGCATCCCCAACATACCAACTGGATGAGGTTGTTCATCAAGCAGATGACAAATTTGAGGACACCACAGCACGTGGGTTTATGGACCGGGACTTACGTCAATCGCAGCGTCTGTTTGGATGTAGTCCATGTTGGAGTTGGACAAGCCCAGCTCGCGGCTGCCCCTCTGCACAGAGCTGACGATACCTGATGTTATGGTGTTACGGAGGGCGAAAGGACTCCCCATGGCGACCACAAACTCACCCTGCCGCACCTCAGCGGAATGCCCCAAGGGCAGGGTGGGTAAAGGGTGCTGAGGGAGCGGGGAAAACAGTCACTGCTTATGCAGCAAGTACTGACTGGAAGACCCAGCTTTCTCATGCCATTTCTGCCTTGATTACAGCTAGAGGCGGAGCTTAATAGACACAGATTTACAGCTCTAATGCAAGTCATCCATTTTCAAATGACATCCATTTACTTAGCAAACCGTTGACAGAGCTTAAAATACCCTATTCACAAAACTGTACACAAATTTCGAACATCCAATCCAAGAGTTGGATTTATCACATAGATAAAATGTAATAAAATAAAAAAAAACTGTTGATTCAATACATATATCCATTGAATTATTCCATCTGTATTTATAATGGACGGCAACTATAAAAATACAAAGGTTATTAAAATAATGCACAAAATCTTCCTTTTTTGGAAGCAATAGTGGTTTACCACTTTTAATTAGCTAACTATACTTCACAACTCTCCAGCCAAGGGTATCAACCCACCATATGTCCCACAACGTGCCTCTTAGGCAGATGTACAGCTAGTGTAGCCATAGCCGCCTACCTGAGCATTGATTTTGATTGTTGCAATGTCTGCAACCTGGTCTACATCTTGAACTGTGGCATTGTACGTCTCCCCGTTTGTCAGTTTAACTCGGACGCCGCGTTTGTTGGCAACAACATGGGCATTCGTGACAATAAGTCCATCTTGATTGATGATAAAACCAGAGCCATTGGAGATGGGGACTTCCCTGCCGGAAAACGGGTGCCTGACACGGAAAGAGAATGACAATTATGTAGTTATATGAACATTGTCTGTGTCTACCAGTGTAACAGTAAGCCCTCTCAATTTGGTTATTTGGAAGCCAGCCTAATCCTGAAAGCTATCTTTCAAGTTATGTGGCCTAATCTGCGTAATTAAGCGCAATTGTCAAACGGCAGTCTCGATTACCTTACCTTCCCATTATCTCAATGTACACAACTGCAGGTGCAGATTTTTCCACCACATCTGCAATGAAGTTGTATCTGTAACGCGGCGTGTCAGGTTTGAAAGGGGAAGCACATCGCGCTGTTAACAGCACGTTCTCCAGGACAGAGTGAGTATTGATTGTGAATCTCCCAAACCCACACTGCTTCTCCTCATTTCTGAAAGAATAAAAAAGTGCGGCTCCACCGACTCCAAACCCGGTCGCGAAGGCTGTCCAAATTAAATTAGTCCGATGTTTGCCCCTGCCCCACCCGCTTTCTGAAGTCCGTAGCGATGGCAATGTATTCTCGCTATCATTACTTTGGTCAGCTGCGTTATGTCTGTCTTGTATACTGTTTCCAGAAATGTGGCATGTTGATCGTCGTTCCGACTTCAACCACGATTGAAAATTATGGTCCCGGGAACATTTCCTAAATATCCGTAACAAACTACGACTCGTAGGCGCTGCCATATTGGAACAGTTAGATGAAAAAACTTTATTTGTATTTCCTGTTAGAACCAACCTTAGACGCTCTATGGAAACATTAGAGCTCGAAACAATCCTTTATCTGATTGGTTCTACGCATTATGACGTTGCAATGGTTTCCGTGTGTTAAGTAAAAAAAAAAAAAAGATTTCAGTGGGCTTAACATGTTCAGTTTGTAAAGGTTATATTTGATTCTGTGTAAGACGACAAATAACTGTCGGAGATAATTTAAATAGCCATTAAACCGAGAGTTTGTTCATTTAACACCAACGCGTTAACTGTTTACATACCGGCAACTGAATCTACAAATAAATGCAGAATTAGATTATAAGAATAATTACTTTTTCAACTGAGATAATTAATCTCCTCAATTGTCCCATTATTGTTCAGAGTTGAGACAAGCCACCTTTTTCTTTGTTTTAATAGGCCATTCAACTTTGCATGGATATTTTTGCCAAAATCTGTCCAAATAGGTTTGAAACCCAAATGATGATTGACACCCAACTCTTTCGCTCCTTCTCCCCGACAGGACAGGTCTCTGCCTGCCTCTGCTTGCCTGGGGAGCATCGAGAGCTGGATGGACAACCACCATCTAAAACTCAACCCAGGTAAGATGAAAATAATCTTCATTCCTGCTCTAACCTCTACCCTACTTGATTTCTCTATTTCCCTTGGGCACACCTTGGCGACATCAATGCTCTGTGCAAGGAGTGGTGGTGGATAACAGACTGTCCCTCTCTGGGAACATTGCGGTGCTGACCCGGACATGCAGATACTTCCTGTACAACATCTGGAGAATCCGTCCCTTTCTCAGCACCTACTCCAAGTGATGGTACTGTCCCACCTGGACTACTACAACTCTCTTCTGGCTGGCCTTCCAGCATCTGCTTTTAGACCCCTGCAACTTATCCAGAATGCAGCAGCTCATCTGGTCTTCAACCTACCCAGACACTCCCACATCAGCCCCTGCTCACTGCCCTCCACTGGATTAAGGGGTCAGTGTACCTCCAAAAGATCATGCAAGGAACATGCCTGCAAGACCTCTCCTTTCTGTCACGGCAGGACATCTGGCACCTCCCCCTCTTCACACTTCCTGGTCACGACTGCAGTCTGTTCTGGCCCCACAGTGGTGGAATGACCTTCAGCAGAGTCTTTGACCACCTCCAGGCGCAGACTGAAAACACACCTCTGCAGGCTGCACCTCTCCCCACTCTTCCTGACCTCCCTATTATTTATAATTGACTATGTATGCAGTTTATTGTAGTTTGTATCTATACTCATTTCATTATCATTTATGTTATGTTTGCAAAGACCATTTTATTGCTTGTTTGTCTCATCAGCTTCATCTACAAGGTTATAATCCAAGAGATGGGGACCCAAGTTCTTATCTTTGTGGTTATTCCTAGCACTTGGAACTGTAATTGTTCACATGTTATAGATGACCATAAAGGGGCATATATGAAAGATAAACACATTTGCTACCAAATGTAGGGCTTTTATTGAATGTTGTTAATCATACAGTGACAGCACATGTTGGTTGCCAAGCGGCGTTACGACATTCAAACTTGATACTGAAAGGTGTAAAAACAAAAACAAGGTTTCACAAAGTGGATCACATCATGGGGTTTTAGTTTGACAGCAAGGAATGAAAAGCTTAAGCCAGGTCCTCCTCTTCTCCCTCGTCAAACTCGCCTTCCTCTTCAGCGGTTGCATCTTGGTACTGCTGGTACTCGGACACCAGGTCATTCATGTTGCTCTCTGCCTCGGTGAACTCCATTTCATCCATCCCTTCTCCAGTGTACCAGTGGAGGAAGGCCTTGCGCCTGAACATGGCAGTGAACTGCTCGGAGATGCGCTTGAACAGCTCTTGGATAGCAGTGCTGTTGCCAATGAAGGTGGCGGCCATCTTGAGGCCCCGGGGTGGGATGTCGCAGACGGCAGTCTTGACGTTGTTTGGGATCCATTCCACGAAATAGCTACTGTTCTTGTTCTGTACATTCAGCATCTGTTCGTCAACCTCCTTCATGGACATCCTGCCTCGGAAGACGGCAGCCACAGTCAGGTAGCGCCCGTGCCGTGGATCACAGGCGGCCATCATGTTTTTGGCATCAAACATCTGCTGAGTGAGTTCAGGAACAGTGAGGGCGCGGTATTGCTGGCTCCCCCTGCTGGTGAGGGGGGCAAAGCCGGGCATGAAGAAGTGCAGACGGGGGAAGGGAACCATGTTGACAGCTAGCTTACGGAGGTCGGCGTTTAACTGGCCAGGGAAGCGCAGGCAGGTTGTGACCCCGCTCATGGTAGCGGACACCAGGTGGTTCAGGTCTCCATATGTGGGTGTAGTGAGTTTGAGGGTGCGGAAGCAGATGTCGTAGAGGGCCTCATTGTCAATGCAGTAGGTCTCATCTGTGTTCTCAACCAGCTGGTGGACAGAGAGGGTTGCGTTGTAGGGCTCTACCACAGTGTCCGACACCTTTGGTGAAGGCACCACACTGAAGGTGTTCATGATGCGGTCGGGGTACTCCTCTCTGATCTTGCTGATGAGCAAGGTGCCCATGCCAGAGCCAGTGCCCCCACCAAGAGAGTGGGTGAGCTGGAAGCCCTGCAGGCAGTCACAGCTCTCAGCCTCCTTCCTCACCACATCCAGGACCGAGTCCACCAGCTCAGCTCCTTCAGTGTAGTGGCCCTTGGCCCAGTTGTTCCCAGCTCCACTCTGGCCTGCATGGAATTAAGGTTTAGATGTTTAGCTGCACAGCACATACAATACAATTTGACCTTTTGATTTTTATTGTCAGGCTGATATCCTGAGTAATCAGGGCAACACCATAGCTGAAATGTAGAAATAATGCAGTCAAAACACCAATCAATACAATTAGCAAGAACTTTTAACAGAAATGAGACATACCAAAGACAAAGTTGTCTGGCCTGAAAATCTGGCCAAAAGGTCCAGATCTCACCGAATCCATAGTCCCTGGCTCCAAATCGACCAGGACTGCACGTGGCACATACTTTCCACCTAGAACACATTCAATTAGACACTGTACATAAGCAACAATTTCAAAATGCACAAATTGCACTTTCACATCACATCTGTGGGGACCAATTATAGATTAACCAAACCCAGCCATTCACCATTACAAACCATTTCTTACCAGATGCTTCATTGTAATACACATTGATCCTATCCAGCTGCAGGTCACTGTCTCCAAGGTAACCGCCGGTCGGGTCAATACCATGCTCGTCACTGATCACCTCCCAGAACTGGAATGACAAGAAATAATAATTTGGATAATTTCAGGATTGTTCACAAATGACAACGCCCAGGGTATAAAATCCCAGCCAGCGTAATTGCGGCATTAATTAAATTAATTAAACAACAACACACGAATATTATTCAAATCCTGAAACATTTTATTATTTTCGCATGGTTCATTATTGGTTTATATTTGCGTTGAATACTACGTATTAGATTTTGGAAAGCATGTAACCATACATTGAAACGTTCTTGGAGTGATACAAAGATTTCACAAATTAAATGTAAAAAAAAAAAACAATAATAATAAAAATGCCGTAAGATCTCAGCGTTTGCCCCGATAAAATGACCGCATTATAACAGACTGAACAAGACCCGTTCAGCCATATTGTCCCTCTCCACGCGATTATTCCAGGGCGGCCAACACCCTATTCTCGGCCTCTTTCCCCGAGTAGCCTACTACGCAGTTCGACTTGATATGAATGAAGAAATCTTTCTTTTATGCCATTTAAAACATGAATCTCCGAATTTAACGAGTTATACGACCAAAACATGTCAGTTATGAACAATTTTGCGTTTAACGTTTTACAGCAACAGAAACGCATCTAAAAATCATACGTCTGGATTTTTTATTTTATTTAAAAAAATATTTTAAGGGAGAACTAGCCACTTGCACATCGCCTAAATAATCTTGACTGCAGATGGCTAACTAGCTCAGTAAAGATTAATTGTGATCTAGTTTACTAGCCACCAAGCACGCCACCGGCTAACGGGAATTTTTTTTTTTTTCCCAACAATATGCAAGATGGTTTACCATTTCATTGATTCATAATTATACATATAACACTAACCTTAGCGCCGATCTGGTTTCCGCATTGTCCAGCTTGCAAATGAACGATTTCCCTCATTTTGTGCTTTGTATGAATGGTAACTAAATTGTATCAAACTTTAAAAGCCGCAGTCCCAGTCAGTGTTATGCGCCACAGCCCTGGAAAAGAAATCCCTTGTCTAGCCGAAGCCGACTAGTTGCATTGCCCTGGATTTCTGAGACGCCTATTGGTCTTTTCGTTCACTACACCCGCCCTATCGTCATTTTAATTGGTAACTTTCTGTCGCTTGTTCCCTACCATACTGCCAGACAGACAGCGCAGCGATTGGTCTACTTTTTTGGAATGCCATTGGTAGAGTGGGTCAGTAGGAATCTCTGGTAGGAACAATGCTGTAGTCATACGATGCAAAAATAAATATAACCCCTGGCAAAAATGATGGAATCAGCACACTTAGAGGATGTTCATCCAGCTTTTTTACTTCATCGCAAATAAACAAATCTTACACAAAACGATGTCTGTTTAACAGCTGAACATTCTAGCTTGGTGAAACATAGTTCAAATAAATTAAATGCATTTATTTTAACTAATAGGATATTTTTTTCCAGATCAAGTAGAGGAAAAAATATGGAATCACTCAATGTTGAGGGAAAAAAAATGGATTCATCAACAAAAAAATACATCACAATTAGTACTTTGTTGCTCCTCCTCGGACTTTTATGGCGGCCTGAATTCTTCGAGGCATGGACTGCACTAATGAAAAAAAAAATTCTCCATCAAGCTGGTTCCAACTGTCTCGAATAGTGGTTGACAGATCAGCTTTGCAGGATGGAGCCTTGTCATGGACCATTTTTTATTATTTCCACCAAATTTTCAATTCGATTAAGATCCGGACTGCTGGCCATGTCATTGAGTTGATGCCTTTCCTGAAGAAAAGCTTTTACACTATTTGCTCTGTGGCAAGATGCATTGTCATCTCATCATCAAACCTATTTTCTATCGATGGAATGAGAAACGTGTCCAAAATTTCAATGTACACCTGTGCTATTTAAGTATCTCCCCTGGTCCTTTACCTGACATGCAACTCCATATCATAAATGACTGGGGAAATTTGCTTGTTTTCTTCAGGCAGTTATCTTTGTATGTTTTATTGGAACGGCACTAGGCAAACATTTCCAGCATCATCATTTTAGCCCATGCAGATATGTGACTGAATATCACTTTCATCCAATCATCTGTACTCCATGATTTCTTCTCTTTAGCCAACTGCAACCTTGTTTTCTTCTGTTTAGGTATTTGAGTTTTCTATCCTGATGCTTTGACATCTTCCTGTATGTTCTCCTTTTATAACCTTCCCATTTTGTTTATACCTGCGCCAAATTTTAGACACAGCTGACTGGGAACTACCAACATATTTTGCCACACTCCATGTTGGAATTCCTACTTCAAAAGTATGTCATTCATTAAAATATTTTAATCTAATTTGTTTGAGGTATGTTTCATGAAGCCAGAATGATCAGCTGTTAAACAAAATTCGTTTTGTGTCAGATCTGTGATTTGTTTATTTGCTATGAAGTAAAAAAGCTGGATGTACATCCTCTAAGTGTGCCAGGGGTTGTATATTGTTATCTTCACATAGGCTGTCCCATGCTTCAATTTTGGATCTGTTTACAATCCTCCTGGGCTTTTTGTTAATATAGTTCCTCATGCAACCATAGCACAATGTAGGTAAGTTTTCAATGCACTCATCATCTGGACTTCTGGACAAGAACAATTTACACATGACGTTACCACAAATATTTTTGGATATTGCCATATTGGAAATCTCCTTGCTCTGAACACCATTTGTCCATGAGGTCCTGTACTGACCAGTGAGACAACTGCTCTACTTTGACCAGGATTTTTTTTCAACTTGCTTCAGAGGCAAGCCTGCCCTCTACTGGCCCTCAATCACAACTTCAAACAGCAGTCTCGCTTTCCCACCAGATATTACCAGTAAGGAAGGAAAGCATATTCAGAAGGCATGCTGTGTATCCTGACTTGCTGTGAACCTCACCATATGCTACTGACACCTATTCTGCAACTTGGACAGAAGTTTCCCTCCCTTTCATTGCTTGGCATATAAATAGCAATATGGAGAAATAGCATTTTGTTTTTTTCTTGGAATTTTAATTTGCTTCATTCATTATCCTAACCCGCTTATCCTGAACAGGGTCGCAGGGGGGCTGGAGCCTATCCCAGCATACATTGGGTGAAAGGCAGGAATACAACCTGGACAGGTCACCAGTCCATCACAGAGTACACACACAATTCACTCACACCTACGGGCAATTTAGACTCCCCAATCTACCTAACCTGCATGTCTTTGGACTGTGGGAGGAACTGGATTACTTGGAGGAAACCCATGCAAACATGGGAAGGAACATGCAAACTCCACACAGAGAGGCCCCGGCCAACTGGGATTTGAGCCCACGACTGCCTTGCTGTGAGGCGGCAGTGCTACCCACTGCACCATCCGTGCCACCTAATTTGCTTCTTTTTTTGTGCAAATACCTCATAGAGCCCGTAACAAAATCCAGTCCCATTACATTTAATTCATGATTGTGTGTGTGTGTGTCCATGCATTTTCTAATTATAAGCTCTTGTGGCAAAATTTGGTTTCAATTAAATTAGGTCCTGCACTGAATATGACACCAGGCCTCATTTCCCTCAAATAAATCAAACAACAACATTTTATTTTATTAAACATATGTGTACTTGTATTTGTTTTTAAAATTATGTATTTTATAGTCAGTAAAATTAAGGGACAACTGAATCACATTTGCCATTGGGTGGAAAGAAACCAAATAGCTGCTTTATTAAGGAGAGTATAGTCAGCTCTATCAAAAAGCAGAAGAATAACTGCCATGTTATACATGCTTGACACTGAAGAAGAACTCGAAGCCATGTCCATTTTCCCTCTGATCATGATTAAAATCTCGGACAGTGTTTAAATGGTCTTATATCTACTGTATATTTCATATAAGTCATGAGTGAAAGCTGTTTCTCCTGACTCACATCAGCGAATGTTGGAGACAGGCTCAGAATGTGGTAAGATGCATGCAGAGCAATTTCAATCAATTTGGCAGTTGGTGCTGGCAGCCTGCAGGCAGTGACTTAATTCTGAAATAGGTGATGTGTTTAATCTGCTGCTGACAGCACATTTTGCTGATGTGAGCGCAAAAAAAGTATTGTTTTGGAAAACAAGCTAATGATTGGTACAGGAATAAAACATCTAGGGATTGTTGCACCCTATGTGATGAAAAAATTGATTGTTGAGGAAATTATTTTCCATGAATTCTCTCATGTGCTATACAGTAGATTTGTAGTTTTTGTATTGGAATGTAGATACAGATATCCTCCAAGACTACCCTTCTAGGCACAGTATCACAAGGCGTATTTCGTCGGAAGGTATTTTGCAGCACCCGAGGGATGGCCAGGTAGCTTTTCTGTGTAAACTCTTGAACAGGTTCAGTGGGACCTGCTTTACAATGTTTCTCAGCAATTATTTATGGCTAACAAAGGAGTGGGTGTATCATGGAATTTGTAACATAGACTAAAATAGAATTTTCACTCTCTGGAGTTGGCAGTAGTCACCCTTCAAAGCAATGATTAAATCCTAGTGTTTTGTTTAAATGCCATGTATCTGGCCTTTAACAACCAAAATATGATATTAACAATTATCTGCAAACATAACTGTGATAAATAATTAATATATAACAAGAAGGTTAATGATAATGTGACGTGATCCTGCTGCTATTTGCTGTTGAAAGACTGTTTATTTTAAATGTCCTATCTGGAAAAGGTGGCCCTATTGTTCTGGGTTTGACAGGCCATCGTGTGCTATACTGAGCATGTTCACAGGATATTGTACAAGGGCAATTTGTAGTGGTAGCTAGGAGCAGGGAATCCTGGGATATGCTGCAGTGCTGTTCCATAAAAAGTGCAGCTGATGGCTCATCTGTGTACACTTGGAACAGTGTCAAAGACAGGGAGGCAGTATTATCAGCAGCTACAGTATAAAAATGTGTAATGTAACTACAATGCTGCAATATTTTAACTGTTAGCCTGTATTCATCAGACTGCATAATGGCACAAATCTGTGAATAAATGTGTGGATGCTAGTAAACCGCACAAATAATTCTCACAGAAATAATATTGCACACTCCAGTTATGTTTTTTCACCTGCAAACAAGCATGCACGCATCCACAGACACACACAGACATAGACTATTCATGCATGGAACAGCAGAGGCTCACAATCTTGTAAAGTGTGATGCGATTTCAAAAGGACCTTTTAAAAATAGAGCTGACAAAGCTGTAGCTGTTTCACCCACAGCGTCACAGCACTTGAGCTACACCGCAGTGGTGCATGCTGACATCATGAGGCAGTCGAGCTGCAGTGCAGCAGCTCCTATCGATGGAGTTCTCTCGCCAAGAGATCATTTCAGGAAAGAATATCCCTTACTGAGGGAGAATCAGGTGCCCAAATCTAGCATCAATAGTCCTCAGTTTCCGGTTGTCCACCTTAAACTGCCCACAATGAAATATATTGTAAAGATGGAAGGGGACAAAAAGGATTTTTAACAAAGAACATATAGTCATATTTATGAAAAGATCTACCAGTTCATTGGAGTTTTGGTGTCAAAACGTATTGGTGTTTTGCTGATCTGTGATTGTGAAAGTAGTTCTTGCTATGATATCAATATACATCATTAGGGGCTATCTTTAGGGAGACTGGGTTCAGAGAAACAATCATGACGTAAAACAATGTCAAGAGCTCAAGGACACAGGAGCATAGTCAGTAAAGCCATGTTAGTTTTATTCAGCAGGTCACTGGCACATAGATATATCAGGCTTAAAAGGTGCAGACTTGATATAGATTCACAGATTTTAAGTGCCGGTCAGACCTAAGATCGGTACAACAGAAAGCTTAGTTACCAGGCATTTTTATTTTTTTGTTATTTTTGTTTTAGGTTTACAGTGTATTCTTATTTAATGGGCTTAAAAGAAACAAGAACAAAATGCAAAAACAGCTAAGTGAAGACTTCTGTCTGATGTCACAAATACGAGGCGGACCTCTGTAGACAGGCGCTTGAACTTTCTTCCTGAAATTCTCATTCTATTTTGAGCTTCTCCAGCTGAAAGCAACGTTGTGAAACCTAGATTTAGAGCCTTGATTGCAGTTGGTAAAATAAAAAAATAATAATATTTATTTAGCCATGATCACATTTGTAAAGATTTATCATTTGATTTCATTGAGAAAGTTAACTGAAACGTACCTCTCTGACTGAAGCTCAACATACATGAAATATCAAAGAAGACCAAAGCAAATGTGACGGTGCTCTACTGCCCGCAATGAAAGAGTTTCCTTAGAACAAAACAGACATCTACTGATTTACTGATTAATACAATAGGATCAGCAGTACAGCCCAATATCCTGTTGGTAGAACGCAAAGATCTGTCATTTATTATCTTGCATCTGAACGAGGTTGAGTAAAATCTAAACATCCACAGCTGAACTGAATTTAGCCTGCCCTTACAAACAATTGGTTAAATGTTTGCTGAATTGGCTTGGGCAGAATCAAAATTGAGCTTGGAGTTTAAGTAAGAGCTTTGGGCCCTACCAAAAGGATATTGTGCCTGGGCTAGGCTCTGGTGTCATGGCTGACGCAGTGCTGCTTCTTGGCTCTCTCTGTTGCTCTCTCTGGGGTCTTGCACCCTTGATGTCCCGTTCTCAGAGTCGGAGTGTGTGGAGAAGAAGGGGGAGTTTGTGGTGGACCTCTTGTTTTGAACAAGGGCACGTTGGGCTTGAAGGTGGGGGTTTAGGTGAGGGCAGGCAGAGAGGAGAAGCTCAGCCTTATCTCCTCGCCTTCCAGGAGCTTCCTGCGGAAACAAAGGAAGAACAACTTCCTGTTTTAATGACATTTAATGCATTACGAAATTCCATCTTACAACATTATTTTATAGGATATGACTTGACAACATTCTATTTGTACAACATGCTGCCTTACAGACTTGCAGTCATGTCATCTTGTGATGTGGCATGACAGAGCAAACGATGACATCAAAGAGAATGACTCATGAGTGATATGAGTCATTACAATCAATCATCAGTCAGGAGGAACCCAGGGGAAACCACAAAAAACAATGAGAACATGGAGTAGTGGCGAAGGTACATGACTGGGAACTGCAAGTTTGGTGGTTCAATCCCCAGGGAAGCCACAATGAATTCTGCACAGCTGTTGGGCCCTTAACCCAACATTGCTCCAGGGTCACCTATTTAGCAGATGGATAAAACCATCTGCTGAATGGCATAGCATGTAATGTAATTAATATAATATTGTATAATATCATAACAAACTTTGTAGTAACCATTGAATCATTTCTGTATGTGCATATATTCCCCACAGACCAGGAGGCAGACTGCTGCTGCAGGATCTCCAGGCCTCATAAAGCTAGCACAGTTTTATGAATGAAAGATTCTTAACCTGTGCTGGTCAACAGTTTGAAGTCCTTCATTCAGTCTAGATTCTTGAACTTTGAACATGTTGTGCTGCAGAATGCCATATTACAACACCCTCTTTAACATCATATTTTGTAAAAAGACACTATTATGTCTTGGTTTACAGAATCTTGTTTTCAAGAATCTATTTTTAAAGAGCTAACTTCCTGTTCCTGCTTTGTAGAATAACATTTTTGACATACAAATTTGCTGTATGTGACTTTAATAAACATTCAATAAGCAAAGAATACTTATAAGCTAACAAATTGAATCTAATAATACAAATGTAGTAATAGCCAGTTATAGCTAGCAATACTAAGCTCTTACACAGAAATGAGTACAACTGAAACCCTCCCTCCCTGGAAGACATGGCCAATTATTCACCATGCTGAGTGGTTTCTGCATGCGGGGCCTTTGAAAGGTGGTGCCAATTCTACAGCAGGGGCACACAGCTTAGGGGAGTCCACAGCTGGAGTGTGCCCACGTTTTATTAAAAACGGTCTCAGAGAAATATTCTTTCAGGGGGCCAGAATTCCTAGCTATGCCCCCGTCGTTGACACAGGTGGAGGTTGAGCTCAACACCAAGCTGTAGATGGTTTCAGTCGACTCAACTATTGCTTTAGTTTGCAGCACCATTAATCCTCCTTTTCTCAGTCTTGCTTTGCAGCCAAGATCTTTAGTGTCCAGACCATTCAATGTATCCACAATTCTGCTTTGAAATATACAGTTTCGCTCCATATTCCTTTACAGCATCTGACAGCATTTTAGTTCATATCTGTATTGTTTAGTTAACATCTATATATTTTGATCTATATATTGTATTTCTCTAAAGCCTCAGAAGAGGCAGCACGGATGGTGCAGTCGGTAGCACTGCCGCCTCACAGCAAGGAGGTCCTGGGTTCGCATCCCCGTCGGCCGGGGCCTCTCTGTGCGGAGTTTGCATGTTCTCCCCGTGTCTGCGTGGGTTTCCTCCGGGTACTCCAGTTTCCTCCCACAGTCCAAAGACATGCATGTTAGGCTGATTGGAGAGTCTAAATTGGCCGTAGGTATGAGTGTGTGAGTGAATGGTGTATGTGCCCTGTGATGGACTGGCAACCTGTCCAGGGTGTATTCCTGCCTTTTTAGCCCAATGTATGCTGGGATAGGCTCCAGCCCCCCTGCGACCCTGTTCAGGATAAGCGGGTTCAGATAATGGATGGATGGATGGATAAAGCATCAGAATATTTCTCTTGGAAATAAATTATTTTAAATGTAGGTTGCAGCCATAATCAAACTATAATACTGATTAGCCATGAGAAAATGTGTGCTAAAACTGCATGCTTATAGTCTCAGCCATGACCTCTGATCAAACTGCTCACAAGGGGCTGTTCATTAATATTTTATTTTGGAGGAGAAAAAAAATCAATGAATTTCTTAAAAGAAACAGACAGCAGATTTAATTTGCTGAGGCCGTTAAGATTCAAAATAAACCACTGGCATGCAAGATTAATGTCCTGAAAGTAACGTTTCAGCCAAAATGTGGAAGCTATCTCTTCAAATTTCATCTGTATCCAGTACTGTATATAAGCAGTCCTGAACATCAAATCCCACTCTGAACCCAATATGAGTCCTCCAGTCCAACACTACAACAAAATGTTTAGGCCACGTACCAATAATCTGTTTTAAGACGTCTGAGAAAATAACCTCCGTACTGGAAATTGCACTAAGATTGGACATTTTCAGTATATACGTACACTTTTATTAAAGGAAATTGCCATAATATACGTACAGTACGTCACCATTGTGGGACATCATCACTGTCTGCATTTGGATTTTGCTGAGTCAGAATCCAGCCTGTGCACCATCAGCTGAATTAATATGCCAGGTGTCTCCTTCAGCCACAGTCCATTATCAGGATCAGTAGCCAACAGAATAGAGGTCACCAAGCACTGAGCTGGATGGCAATGACACATTAAATGACCCATTCTGCAGGGGGAAGAATGCCTCTGGGCATCTGCCTAAGCTTAGCTCTTATGCAGTGGGCAAAGACATAACTTAAACCAAACACAATATAACACCAAAATAGAAGTTCCAGAAAGCATTTCAGAATGAGAGCTACGTTAAAACAGAAACAACCTTCAGCCTTCATATGAATAGTGGGGATATATTTAGTGATACTGTTGATTTTCTGTTGCTTTATTTTATTAGAAAGCTGATAGAACTTACCTGTACGCAGCGATTTCAATGTCAAGGGCCATTTTGACGTTCAGGAGGTCTTGGTACTCTCTCAGGTAATGCGCCATCTCTTGCTTAGCCTCTGCAATGTCCTTCTCCAGATCATTTATTTTCTCCTAAAATAACAGCAGTGCCAATAATCTCATGACATCAGAAAGTTCATTACATTTGACCTGCTCCCAATGTCATGTTCTACCCCTCACTGAGTGAAATGAGAATTGAGATTATCTACATTTAAATATATTAAAGTAAGCAAAAGGAAACATTTAAACCGGTATTGTTCTTACATAAATGTACATACCATGCATCCATAACTATGACTTTGAAAACGATGTTCAGGGATAAAATGTGTCAAACTATTGCACATTATTTATAACATATTCTCTTTCTCTTTCTTCATCTTGCAGCATACTCTGAGGATATGTTACTGTGCTCATCTCACTGCTCATTCATACCCCATGGGCAGACCAACCTTTCCTTTACAGCTTCATGAGTTCTGCATGCATGCACTGGGCCAAAGCATCCATCATGCTCACTCACTTTGCTGGTATACAGCAGTCTTTTGAAATACTGTTATATACAGGAAAGCTCTGCTAAGGCCACTACCACATGTAATATCCTTTGTGGGGTGTTATGTTTCCCATTTCTTCAACTTAAAAAAATAACATTTTATTGAAATTATATTTGTCCATGCAGATGATACTAATGGTTATATCATTAATCTGTGTACCAGTGATGTCAAATTGTGCAGACTACAGTATATCTCTGAGTATCATGCTTGTGTGTTTCAGCTGGTTCAATTAGCACAACTCTTAACCTTTTTGAGGCTGAGAATGAGCTATTTCCATCTGAATTCTGTTGTAGAAATATACTATGCAGGGCTGCGGTTAATCATTGGCCCATAAGTCATGCTTTATGGTCATTAGTTCAGCTATCTCCTAGCCTAACGTCCTCTGTGAGCCCTTACCTGGTACTTGGTCACCTCCTTTCCCTGCCTGTCCTCCATATCCTCCAGCTGCTTGTTGAGGGAGTCGATGACGTTGCGCAGGGCCTCGATCTCGGAGGAGCGGGCCTGGAGCAGCCGGCGGTACTCGGAGGTCTCCTCCCGCATGGCGCGCACCGCCTCCCCGTTCCTGCTGGTGGCCTGGGCCACGCCGGCGAACTTGGTGCGGTACCAATCCTCGGCGGCCTGCATGTTCTTGTTGGCCAGCTTCTCGTACTGCGAGCGCACGTCCCTCAGGGAGGACGACAGGTCGGGCGCCTCCACGTCCACTTCCACGCTGACCCCGGCCGCCTGGACCTGCGCGGTCAGCTCGGCGTGCTCCTCGGCGAAGACCTTCCTGAGGAAGGCGAGCTCCTCGGCCAGGGAGCCCGCGCTGGCCTCGGCGTCGCAGTTAGCCAGCGCGGCGCGGGCCGCCTCCTCGCGCGCCTTCCGCAGGGCGTCCTCCCCGTCGGCCCGGAGACGCGCCTCGTCCTCGCAGCGCTCCTTCAGCTGCCCGTGGACGTCCCGCAGGTGCTCGCGCTCCGCCTCCAGCCGCATCTTCTCGTTGGTCTCGGCGTCCAGCAGCGCCCGCAGGCCCCGCGCCTCCTGCTCGTAGAGGAGGTGGAGACGCGAGGGGTCGCGCTGGCGCTGCCGGAGGGCCTCCAGCTCCGCCAGCAGGGCCTTGTTCTGCTGCTCCAGGTGACGCACCTTCTCGATGTAGGTGGCGAAGCGGTCGTTGAGGCCCACCAGCTGCTCCTTTTCCTGGGCACGCAGGCCCAGGAGCTCCGAGTTGAGGGTGCTCACCTGCGCCAGGTCCATCCTCTCCGCCAGGCCGGGCACGGGGCTGGACTGCAGCCGCAGAGCGTGCTTGGCGGCGGGGACGGAGCGGTGGACGGAGTAGAGGGAAGAGGAGATGGAGGATTTGGTGGATCTGGCCCCCCTGTAGTCCTCCCAGGGGCGACGGGAATAGTAGGTATCGTAGCTCATGATATTTTTTTTTTCTTTTTTTTTTTCTTTTTTAATGTGGATGTTTTTTGTTTCAGGTAATTAAATCCCCCTTGTTCTGCACACTCTCACTGAGCAAGCCTTAGCACTGCACCAGTTCAGAAATGCTGCAGAGCTGTATCTTTTATACAGACAGCCCCCACCCCCACTCCCCCATGCCCTTGTGGGGGGGACGGAGACGTCAGCTGCTGCTCAGCCAATGGGAGAGTGCTGCAGTGAGGTTAGTGGGGGAACTTGGCTTTGCGTTTCTCTGCTCAGGCTCATCGGCTGAGCCAAGGTGGTTGTGCCGTAATTATTTTTTTTCCTACTTGGTCAGCACTAGCAGAACACATCACATCATTCTCATTTAATCAGTGATGATCACAGGTAAATTAGTATCATCTTCACATCAACACAGCATGAAATAACCTCTCTGTTTAAGCGGATACTGTCACTATGTCACTGCCTGTCTTTATACTGCAATGTCCACAGTAACAGTATAGCACAGTAACGGTGACATTCTGCATGAAGGAAATACAGGGACACCATTTTATCTCAGCTTGGTTAATGAACTTGAATGTCTAGCAGAAAGCACATTAGGAAATGTTTTAGAGTGTTCAGCTATAATGCTTACACAAAAAGAAACAAATATTCTTATTCAGTCATACTGACAGAGGAAAAATTAGTAGTCGGTGTCCAAAAACCGATCATTTATTTTAATGTATTACATAGACCAGAGAAGGAGAGCGAGATGCTGAATGATTGCTGAATGATCACAAGTCATGTCCTTCCCCTGATTCAGTACAGTACCTTTGTGGCTGACTAATGACAAATGGGAATGCATTTGTTTATCAACAGCATTTTGCTGGAATTCATTTTAATAGTATAATGTTCATGAAAGGCCAAATAGATTGTACTACTTTTATGATTGGCTATAATTGAATCTCTTCTCATTGCTCTAGAAACAAAGGTTACCATAAGCCCAGATGTAGCTGGAAGTCCCAGCCCAGGAAGGACTGCAGACTTAGCTGCATGGAGATTTATTTGAGTGGCATGATGCTTTTTTAGCAAATAGGCATTGCCTCCCATTGACATTGGAGTAGGCTATTGATCCAAGGTGAGTCCCACAATGCACACCCTCTCACAGTGCTGCATGTGCACAGTGAATTCTACCACCAGGTACAGAAAGACAGAATCAGGGGTGTGCAGATTGGTTCTTAATGTTCTGGTCTTAATATCCCACCCGCATTTCTGCTAAATGTTGTTCTGCATATGTATGTTTTTCAAGTTTATCTCATAAAAACATTTGGTTGTGCTACTCATGATTATCAAGAGTATCATTTACATCAAACAGCAAAGAAGGGTATTAAAGACTACCCCACTGGACTTCAGAGAGTTTAGAGAACACTTAAAATTGTATTGTGTATCTTGCAGTATTCTCCCACACCACATCCTTATTGATATTTTCACAAGATAGCCTTTGGTACATTGTACACCTATACTAGGCAGATTAATATTTTTAAACAGGAAATAAATAAATCCTGGAAATAAACAGAAAGTTTTAGGATTTTGAAAAATTTTATACAAATGAAAGTCACTTCAAAGCTTCGCAAGAACTACTTGAAGACCAAAGAAGAGCAAGGCATGCTGCATAATCCACAATCACCTGACCTCAACCCCACTGAATATTCCTGAAGGCAGTTGAAGACTGGCAAAAGCCAAGCATTCAGTAACATCACAAGAAAAAAGAAAAAAAACCCTTTGGAACATTGTGAAATAATGCTGGAACATCACCATCATGTTTTGCACAAATTTGTGGAGTCCATGCCAGATGGAGTGCACGCCGTTAAAGCAACAGGGGGACATACCAAATACCATGAAATTATGAAATTCATGTGCATTTTTCAAAGATTACCCTTTTGTCAAATTGTTAGGTTGATAATACAATTTGTAATTTAAAAGCTTGTATTAAATTAGAAAAGAATGCAAAATAGAAGCATTTTCACTGGTGGTCTCACTTTTGGACCCCACTGTATGTAAATGAATACTATAAATAAAAAAATTAGATCACCTTCAACCTAGATTTTGGTCATGTCATTGCTGCTGTATTGGAAAAATGATTTGAAGGTGTGCTGTAGGTACAGTGTGTTACTAAATCTCTGTGGCAGAAACTAAATTCATGACAGGGCTCATAAACAACCCAGTACTCTATCAGCGTCACGTTCAAGCGACCCCTACAGGGGATATTTATAAAACCAGTACCTATTTAAAGACCGTACCTATTTAAAGATCACCGCTCTGTTCTCGTATGGACCGTGACCATATGCAGCCGATCTTTTAAAAAATCAGTTTAACGAATAAAGGCACTTGAAAGACAATCATTTTGA
Source organism: Conger conger (assembly GCF_963514075.1). Classification (NCBI taxonomy): domain Eukaryota; kingdom Metazoa; phylum Chordata; class Actinopteri; order Anguilliformes; family Congridae; genus Conger; species Conger conger. The sequence continues at coordinate 31,055,033 of NC_083765.1, forward strand.
GTTATTGCTAACTGCATATGGATTAAAATAGCATAATTTGAGTTGGCATAACATAGCATTAGTTAGCATAGTGAAGAATTCCTGTCTTCCATTTCAAGCTCAAGAGCTGCTACTGTTCAATAACACTCGATAGAAAATCGACTCTTTGAACTATGTGCAGGAAAAGCAAGTAAGGGATAAATAGATATATAGACACACAGATAGTTAAATGGATAGATAGATAGAGAGAGTTTCCTTCAAAATCCATTCAATGGTCAAGCTAAGCATTCACATTTGATTAACAGTTTTCCAGTATAAATAGTACTGTATCTGTCCTGTATCTGTACTGACATGTAATCGGATTTCAGCCAATTATCTATTTAACAGTAACATGAGTTTATACATATAGCTCATATTTCAGTTGGCCATTTTATCAGTTGTTTTAACAAATTATATTTACTGTACTGTGACGAATCTGAAAACATACAAAGCATACAAATTTCCCTTTTGTAGAAGCCTGTTAAAACCAAACCACAGCGCTGTAAACTTTACATAGAGATAAGTGCACTGATAAGCTATATGTAATGAGATGAAGCTCTTTCCAATAAAAGGGGTTTAGACCCTTCTGAAAAATATAGAACAAAAAGCAGGTGTCCCTAAACTGAAATGCGCATTTTATGTGAAAATAACACTGCACAAACCTTTTCACAATATTTCCAAACAGTCAAAACTATCACAAACAAACCGCAAAGAAAACAATGCCGGTGCCTCAGAACCATTTCGCATCCACGGCTGCTCCCTGCTGGATTCTCTGGGAAGTGCACATCTCAGCCAACTAGGGGATATGATCTGCTCCCACCTTTCTGAGCACAGACTATTCCTCACTGTGCCATCCAAAATTATTCACACACAGAAAATATTGATTGAAATAAATATGTGCGGGGCTATTCTTTTAATTCATACATGCGTATATACATGCTTGCACATAAAATATTAACATGAAGAATTTGGATTTTCACTTCAAAAATCACATAATTAATAATCCTACCATCTACATGCTCTGTATATGAGGGGAAAGAGGTAGATAGGAGAAATCAATGTGTCTATTCGTTGTTATAGTTCCACTAATGCAGGGGTGGCCAACTAAAACTGCAGGGTGTGCTGGCTTCTGTCGTTACTCAGCAATTAATTGATCAAATAAAGCAGTCAATCACACAGTTAACTCACCTCACCTGGTTCTTGGGTCTGAATTGGTTGCTGATTTTAGGGTCACCCAGGACCAGGACTGGCCACCCCTGCAGTAATGTCTGAGCACCATTCTGATTCATGCCTCCAGCCTGAAAGCGAATCATTCTTCATTCTTACACCAGAGGGCGATGTTGTTGCATTTTTCTCTCATGATTTGGTATTTATTGTTATGCTATTAGATTTTCATTGGATGCAATGAGAATATGACTATTCTGGGTGTGTGAATTAATTATATTATATTATTGTGCAACTATTACTTCCACAACATAATTATACACTTGATGATTAATATTGTAAAACAACTGTAGATCGACATTGCCAAATGTCCATGCTTGTGCTTTGCCCAGTTTGCTTACCTGCTCAATTTCAGCTGTTTCCAGGTTTGGTGGATGGAAATGAGAGCCAAACAAGCTTAGTCTGAATTAGTTAGACTGATCTGAATTAGCCAGACTGGCAGAAGAGGACGCAATGTAGGTGGTGCCCTCTGCTGACAAAAGATTTACATAACACTGTCTGTGTGAAAAGTGAAAACAGAAAGATACAGGTGTGTGTGTGTGTGTGGGTGTGTGTGTGTGTGTGTGTGAGAGAGAGAGAGAGAGAGAGAGAGAGAGAGTTATTAATAAGTCAAAGAAGAGCAGACATCACTGATAGTAATGATTTACAATGGTATTTCAATTTGAAAAAGAGATACTTTAACAATCATTATGTTTCTTTTCAGACCCTGGGGAGGATCTTTTTTGCAGTACATTTAAATTAAGCGTGAATATAAATATAGTATGACGGCATTGCAAGTTACATTAAAGGAAATGATGCAACTGATGGAAACTGATGGGGAAAAAAAACCTTTTTTTAATAACATAGCACTCATGATACACATAAGAAGGGACACATGAAAACAAGCTTTGTCACATGACTCCATGGACTCCAGACATTTTGAGGAACAGAAGACAACAAAGAAAGAGAAACACACCTAGCAGAAATGTCCTACCCCCCCCACCCCACCCCAGCAAAGCCCAGCCTGACAGCCCCTCCCCGCTGACTGACAAACAGCAGTGTCCCTCCTGCAGCTGCAGCCCCCCCGCGCATGCCTCTCCCCAGCAGAGCCTGAATCTGCCCCATTCATTAGTCTAAGTGGATGAGGCTGCCTAATAAGAGCTCCCTTCCCCTCAATAATTGCTGTTGATTGGCGCAAATTAGGCCCCAGTTGCCAGACGGGCGATTCTCGATGAGGATAATCCGATTCCCAACTCAAACTAATAGGATTTGAACTCTGGGCCGGCCTAATGTCCGTCTGCGAACTCTGGCTGGGTCCCCTCGCCCCCGACGGCCGCCTGGTCTGTTTCATGTCTTCCGCGCCACCGCCTTGTGAAGAGGCCGCGTACCCCCCCATCCCGCCCCCCACCGTGCTCCCCAGACTGCCCCCGCCCTAATGACTCATCCACATCAATTGAAAGTAAACATAAGCGTCATTTTAAAAAGGGACTGTTTATCAAACTAATATGTGGAGTGCAACAAAAGGAAAGGAGGAGAAAAGGAGACTCTGGCCAATCAATCATCCTAGACATGACCTCGCAGGGGGGTGATTTATTCTGGACTTATGGTTTCTGGGTGTGGGAATGTTGTACTTATGTGGTGTTCACTGTGGAATGCTGTACTTTTGTGGTGTTCAGTAGCTGTGCTTGGGAATTACATGCTTGTTTGGTTTGCAGTAGCTGTGCTTGGGAATGCTGTACTTGTGTGGTGTTCACTGTGGAATGCTGTACTTTTGTGGTGTTCAGTAGCTGTGCTTGGGAATGACATGCTTGTTTGGTTTGCAGTAGCTGTGCTTGGGAATGCTGTACTTGTGTGGTGTTCACTGTGGAATGCTGTACTTTTGTGGTGTTCAGTAGCTGTGCTTGGGAATGACATGCTTGTTTGGTTTGCAGTAGCTGTGCTTGGGAATGCTGTACTTGTGTGGTGTTCAGTAGCTGTACTTGGGAATGCTGTACTTATCTTATGTTCAGTAGCTGTGCTTGGGAATACTGTTATTGTGTGGTGTTCGCTGTGGAATGCTCTACTTGTGTGGTGCTCAGTAGCTGTGCTTGGGAATGCTGTCCTTGTGTGGTGTTCAGTAGCTGTGTTTGGGAATGCCATGCTTGTGTGGTTTTAGTAGCTGTGTTTGGGAATGCCACGCTTGTGTGATGTTCTGTAGCTGTGCTTAGGAATGCCATGCTTGTGTGGTGTTCAGTAGGTTTGCTTGGGCATACTGTGCTTGTGTGGTGTTCAGTAGCTGTGCTTGGGAAAGCTGTTATTGTGTTGTGTTCAGTAGCTGTGCTTGGGAATACTGTGCTTGCCTGGTGTTCAGTAACTGTGCTTTTGAATACTGTGAAATTCTATGGTGGCTACAATATTCTGTATGACACAAAGATAAAATACTATTTATGGAGCTCAGAAAACTAATTTAGAAGGGCTATGTAGAGCTGGAATTGTGTGGCATGTCCTGCATTCTCATTGGCTACCATACTTGCTTCCTGAGACTTTGTCCCATTTTGGAACACAAGGTCGCAAAGGGCACTCTTTATTTCCATGCTGTGCTTTTCTCTAAGTGCAGGTGATTTTGCCCAGCTCATACGTCACCATGCTTTGGCAGATTGTGTTCGGCCTCGTTGGTTCTCCTTTGCCTGGTGGTGTTCATCTGGGTGTCATTTTTGGGATTCTGCATGACTGTGTCAATCATCATGGCTGAAGTGTAGTTATGTGAATCTAGTGTTGACCCATGGATGCTACGCCCCTGGGTCTGATGCAGGGGACTCTTTTATGAGCAGGTTATTGCTTTGTATTGGCCATCATTTTTCTTTTGCAGTGTATACGTATATTGCATATGAGTATAAAGGGCTCTCTATTGACTATTGACATTTCTTTACTGCCTGTTTAAATATTGCAGCACCTCATATTTGGTTCCCAGGTCTTAGTTTGGTTTACTTATACTGGACTTTTTTATTCCATGTCTCCTCACATGGATTCTAAAAACACCTCCCTTGCAGTTAAACTATAATCGCATACAGTTGCTTTACAGCACATTATTATAATGTTTGTAAATACTCTGCACTTATATAAAACTGACACACCCTGGTGTTGTTTTTTTTTGTCATTCATGTAGTAAGTGGATCTGTCGCTGCTAAGGCCCGAAGCCTAATGAAACTCCACTCCATTAGTGCTGAATCGGACAGATTGCTCACCCGGAGAAATGAATTGAGTTTTCTGTATTTGTGAGATCATTCTCCCTCCATTAACTGCCATTTATCCTGTCTCTTCATCACGGCTAAATCACGTTAGGCGGCCATGATTAGCCAAGGAGAAGTCCCTTCTTAAGAGGTAATCGGGTTAGGCAGCTCAGCTGATAGTGCCATTAGGGCCAATAAAGGCTTGGTTTGGCTCGTGGAGTGAAATGGATTCTCCAGTACCAGATGGTATATGGAGAGGGTGGGGTTAGATGTATGTATAGTGAAAACAAAGTTTGTGAAGCTTCAGAAATGTATTATATGCAAAGCGTATTATTATTATTGTTATTATTATTATTATTATTATTATTATTATTATTATTATTATTAACACATTTTACCTTTCCTTAGAAACGTCTGCTAAAGTACTGTGAAAATCTAAATAAAGTGCCTACCTAAAATGTTTTTTGGTAGTCATTGGCTACCATTTCTTTGTTCACTTCTGAATACATGAAACTCAGGAATTTGAATACTGAAATGAATGCAATTACTCAATAATTTTAGACAATGAGTTTGAGTTGAAATTAGTTTGCATCATCACAGATCCAGGTTATTGTGCAAGACTGTAAAATACATCCTAATATTGTAAAAGTTATTTCATCTTCTGAAAGCTTCCCAAGGATAGAATACAATCATGAGAAGATTGATTTGTCTGCCATGTTAGTTTAATGTCACTTCCCTTTGTCATTCCCTGTCACTACCTGATAGCCAGCCTGACAACATCTGTGTATGCACCCTATGAATTATAACTCTGAAAGAGCTACTCAGGCAAAAAGACATTAATGAAGACATCTCTGGTTGAAATGTTGAAGGAATAAGCTTATTGGAGGAAAATATTCAGTGTGCGGATATGTTTTTTATGTTCTTTAGTTGCATATAGTATAGTTGCATATTATGTAGTTTATAGTTGGATGTTGTAGTTCTGCATCTGTGCCCTACTTGGATGTGCATAACATTTTCTCTTCTACTTTGGAAGAAACCATATGCATATAGACAAAAATCATTAACTATACCATTAACTATGTCAGTCCCCCAGGGCTCAGTCCTCGGACCCCTCCTCTTCTCCATCTACACAAGATCCCTTGGCCCTGTTATCTCTGCTCATGGCATCTCCTATCATTGTTATGCCGATGACACCCAACTCTTTCTCTCATTCCCCCCATCAGACACACAGGTCTCTACCCGTATCTCCGCCTGCCTGAGAGACATCCAGAGCTGGATGGGCAACCACCATCTAAAGCTCAACCCAGGTAAAACGGAGGTCATCTTCATCCCTGCTTTAACCTCTCCCTTCTCTGATTTCTCCATCTCACTAGGGGATACCACAGTGACCTCATCCCCTAGTGCAAGAAACCTTGGAGTGGTGATGGACAACAGGCCATCCTTCTCTGAGAACATTGCTACCGTGACCCGGGCGTGCAGGTTCTTCCTGTACAACATCCGGAGAATCCGACCGTTTCTCACCACCTACTCCACTCAGCTCCTTGTTCAAGCAATGGTCCTGTCCCGCCTGGACTATTGCAATTCTCTGCTGGCTGGCCTTCCAGTATCTGCCATCAGACCCCTACAACTGATCCAGAATGCTGCAGCCCGTCTGGTATTCAATGTTCCCAGACATTCACATGTCATCCCCCTGCTCCGCAACCTCCACTGGCTGCCTGTTATGGCTCGCATCAAATTGAAAACTTTGGTGCTCGCATACCAGGCAGTTAAACGATCAGCCCCTGTATATATTCAATCCCTTATCAAGACTTATACACCAACAAGACCCCTCCGTTCTGCCACTTTGTGCCGTCTGGCGCCTCCTCCTCGCCACACCTGCACCTCACGCTCACGACTGCTGTCTGTCCTGGTCCCACGGTGGTGGAATGACCTCCCGGTGGATGTCAGAACGGCAGAGTCTCTGACCTCCTTCAAGCGCAGACTGAAGACCCATCTCTTCAGGCTACACCTTTCCCTCCCCAACTCACCACCATGATTAGCCTTAGACTGTAATGGCACTTATGTATAGATTGTATAAATATTGTTACTTGTATAGGTATTGTTATTTTTTGTATTCTAGCTGCAATTGTGGTATGCTAGTTTGAAAGTTGATTGTACTCTTAAAGGGTTCTGATTTTCTGCACGTTTACACTAGGACTCGGAACTATACTGTCCTGTCAGGTCCTCTTTGCACTTTGTTCTTGTGTTTAATTTGCACTTTGTTGTACATCGCTCTGGATAAGAGCGTCTGCTAAATGCCATGTAATGTAATGTAATGTATACCATACCAATGAAACATTGGTAATGAGGTACAAGAAGAATGGTCACTCACTGAGGCCATTATATTTATTACAATAAATATCCAAGGGTGGCTATCACATCACCATGAAACACATAAGTCAGAATTCCAATATCACAAAAATGGTTCTCTTGAGATGACAACATTTAAAATTATGCAGCAAGGGAACCTGAAATAACCAGGTTTGTAATGTCAATATTATGAGTTATGCATCTTAATGTGAGATACTGTAACAACCAAGATAATTTTGAATTTCTTAACAATGCATATCTTCCAATTGAGATACAAAAATACTGTACGAGTCACCATAAAATCAATGTCTGATGGGGAACTAAGAGCAGCTCACATTAAATTATGGTAGCTATTCTTCTGATTCTTCTGATCATACAATTGCACATTTTATCACACACAATAACTTTGCTACTCATTTATACAAAATTTTATTCACATTTATTTCAGTTAGTAAAGGTAAGAATTTGATTGTTTGATAAAAAAAAAGTGCTAAACAAATTAATTTAAACCTCTGCAGGTGAGCTGACATAGTACCTTTTATGACCCATTTTTCAGACAGTCCACTAGAGTGTGATGTTACACCTCTTTAGTTCCCCACTTTAGACTGTTCATGAGATTCAACTTTGGTGGTAAATGCCCATTTTAAATTAAAGGCAAGCTGTGTTGCTTTTCCCAGTCCAATAAATGGTCCAAATGAGTTCTCAATATGTCTATGAACATGGACAATTAATGCAGGTGATATTTTTACAAGTTATTAATGGAGCTATAAAGTGTTCTTTGCCTAGTTACTGGAAGCCTCGGTTGAACCAATGAAATGACCTGTAGGCCTTGTAAGGAGATACGCCTAAAGAAAACTAATGCATAATACATAATATTTACGATTTGCTGGGCCGGAGAGCAGGGATGAAGGGGCCTGCAGGACAGTGCATTACAGTAACAGACAGAGTGAAGTGCTCCCATGATTTATGTATGGGCAGCAGCTTCACTCCTGTCCAGGCAGTCCGCAGTAATACTTCCCGAAACGCTGTCCCCCGGGTAACTTCTATGGGAAAACACTTAAAATGAATAATGCACCGACTTTTTAATTATTCAGCTTGAGGTATTCCTGCCTTGTAACTTTTGGGAAATCGAACATCATCTCATTCATTCATTAATTTATTCATTCATTCATTCATTCATTCATTCATTCATTAATTCATTCATTGACATACTGTAGCTATCTGTTTCTCATTCTCATCCATTCATGAAGCACCATCTAACTTTTAAAATGATCACAATGAGTTACTGTGTCTGGATATAGTGGATAAAGTGATGAATTGTTGTGGCATTAAGGTTGTGCCTGCGTATGTGGATGCTTTTCATTCTCTCTCTCTCTCTCTCTCTCTCTCTCTCTCTCTCTCTCTCTCACTCTCTCTCTCTTTCTCTGTGTGTGTGAGGGTGTGGCTGCATGTATGAAATTGCATTGACTATCTGAGTCTATTGATTGGGTTTCAGAACCACAGCGTCTTCCAACACAAACATACTGAACCAGAGCCTCTCTACACTGAGCTAGCTCAGTCAGACTGTCTTGGGCAACCTCCAGTCCTCTTTTCATGTTATTGCAGGTATTTCATGAAATGTTGGACCTATTTTCCCTTCTATAATGCAAACGGGTCGGAATCCCTGGTAAATGCTGACGATTCAGGAGCCAAAGGGGTAAACAGCTATAAAACTTTCTTAAAAGGGTTTGTGTTCCCTTCCTCCTGCGCTGAATCATCGTCTTTATGTTATCAGGGGCTCTGTGAAAGGTCCCCAAGGTGAAGTATATTCCTCCCCTGTTAGCACTTAACCGTAATACGATGGGCTTTTAAACGCTAATACCCTTTCATTGCTCTTAACATCTCCTGCTTTGAATTATCTCCACATATGATTTTCTCCCTGTGCCAATATAATAAAATAATTGCCATTTTCGAGGCACCATGATGGCTACCTCCTAATTCTGTTTTCATAAGGAGTGCCTCTCCCTGAGAAATGGATGCCTGGGTGTCTGTTTTCGCCTCCTGCCATCTTGTTTGTGGGGCTATTAAATGAGATTGTTTTCCCAGCAGGAGTGGCAGATTTCATACAGAGAGGTAATCCTTTATGCGGGGAAAAACCATATAAAAATGAACCATCAATCCGCTACTACAAGCGAGAACCAAAAACATCCAATCAGGAAGAAAACATCTTGAGGACATCTTTGTAAGAAAGAGGAAAAGGGACAGAGGCTTGCTTAGCTCATAAATCCAGCTGGCAATAATGATGCAACCCTCTGTAGGGAGAGCGGCTTCAAAGAAACCATAGAGCTCTTAATCTGTACTGTCCTATGAGTCAGGCATTTCACCATGCTCTGCCTGTTGCTTGAATGCTGAAATCGTTTCGGGTAGTTTTCTCATTCTGGTGTTACGCAACAGAAATGGCACTGGCATGTGTGCACACACATACAGACATGCTCGCATCTGAAATGGTAGCGCAGAGAAGGCAGTTGATGTTTCTTGTCAGCTCACAGAAGATCTGACGACAGATCTGGAATGCTTTGCTCACCCCTCTCTGTTTAATGCTCATTCAGGCCTAGACTAGTGGGATCGGTTACAGTACACATACGTATCAGTTTGGCACAGGCAGTGCTATAGAAATACAATAATTGTGAAAACATTATCTGTAGGGTACAGTTTCATTTTTACATGTAACTATATCAAATTTTTGTTCTAAATCAATTTGGCAATAAATCCCAGGGGGCATGTTCAGTAGAATGCACACACATAGCAAGTGGCCTTACATTACAAGGATCATTTCTCAATTATGTGAAACCATTCTTTTTATGTTATTTTCTTAATCATTTCTTATTTACATTCAATGTAGTATTTTCCCCAGGTGTCATGTTCAAATGTGAATTACAGGTTTATATGATATGAATTAGAGTAGAATACATACTGTACATTAGCATGGATAATGTGTTAGAACTGTTTTTAACCAATTTGTTTATTTTTTATTTTTTATTTTTAATTAGCTTATCCAGAGCCCCCTTAGCCCTGTTAACCAGTACAGCTACAGGTTTATCGATATCGAAGACCAAATCCTGTTAATATGCAAGCCATTAACTGTCCATTGCCTGAATATGTCATGTTATACCTTAACATGTCATATTAACAATAAGAAGTAGTTTGTAGTAGTCATTTGCTTAGGAAAATGACTGAACGGATAATAAAATAAACTTCAAAGTTATTCATAAAATAGTTGTTGCTTAATAACCAGTTGGAATATTTGGTTCCATAAATATATCTGTATCAAATAATTAGCAAAACTAACTTGTAGTTCTACCAAATTGGAAATATGTCTGCCAGAAAGAAAATAGCTGTTTATTCATTCATCTTCTGAATTGTATGTTCTTATATTGGAAAATGATTTTTTGATGTAAAGTAATGGTATCAAGGATTGTTATAATATACCATTTATTTCCTGAGTCTGTGGCAAGGTCAGGGTTGTAAACCCTGTTGTTCTATTGCCCTGCTTCACAAATAAGATCTAAACTACTGTTCTCGCTTGCGGAGAGTCTTTTCCTAGCATCACCATTGAACTGAGTTTTTGATAGATCAAACGTTTATATAGCAAGCTTTAAAAATGTATTTACAAGAAACTTTATAAAGAAACAGTGGACAACACATGACAACATGTGGTAATGCAGTAGCCAGGGAATGGTAATTATCCATCTGTTTTCTGTAGTGCAGTAATTGCAGGGGTCACTGTGGAAGTGGTGTTCTCTCTTTGACTGTTGGACATATTGGCTTTAGGGGCTTCTGTCTGGCAGCTTCAGGGTGGAGGAAGTCTGTCCTGGTGAATGCAATAAGACCTCTCATGGATAAAAAAGAAATAAAAAGTTACTGGTTTTTATGTTCACAAATTGTGTAATGCTTTCCTAATGGTGCACTGCTTTGCAAGCTAAAATGCATGTGCATTACAGCTATATATGGGAGACTATAATTCAGCGGTTTTCATGGGTTCAAAAAAAGCTTACTGTATGTCACTGGGGGACCATGGTGGTTTTCCAATGGACTAATGCTCTCTGCTTAAACTGTTTATGGTAAAGGATGATTAGAAATGAGGATAAAAACACTTTTGTGTCCTTGTTACATATGTGTGCAAATTTGATCTTTTGTGGCTAATTCTAAAGCCATAAATCTGAAAGTGATCAAGCATGTCTGGATTTGTTGTCATAAACCACAGTGGTCTCTCTCTCTCTCTCTCTCTAGTAGGGGGGGGGGATATAGAAATAGACTATTTTAAGGATTTATTTATATGTATGAGCTGAACAGGTAACACATGACCCTTCTGCCAGAGGAATTCTCAGCTTTTTCATTTTTGTCATGGAAAGAAATCATTTTATTAACAGAACATTTATTGAAATAGATTTATCTGATTTCTGAATATTTCTCACAGTCTAGGATGAAATGCATCTCTGTCTCCACCGCTTCTGTCTAACAGTGACCACGTAACCATTCCTCTTTGGGCAACCATGAATTCTCTCTCTCTCTCTCTCTCTCTCTGTCTCTCCCTTTCTCTGTATGTGCGTGTGTACTCGTGGAGGTGTGCATTTCTGTGTCTGTGTGCATGTGTGTCTGCTCATGTTTGTTGGTGTATGTGTGTGCATGTCGGTGAGATGCTCGTGTGTACAGTATACAGAGGAGAAAATCGAGGATGTTTGTACAGTGAGGGAGGCAGTGAGGGTTTTCAGTCATTCCATAGGGAATGATGTAGAATAAAACTAGGCCACTTTAAATGAGGTTGGAGATCCCTGGTCTGCAATTGCCTATAAAAAGACTGACACGTGTAACCTTTCCTATGCTGAATGGCCTGTTAAAATTGCCCATTTTTCTGTCAGTGGTCCACCGAGGTTGCCTTTGGCAATTTACTCCAATTAGAATAGCCCATCTAATGGCACAATGTGTATGGGAGATAGCAGAGTACAGTTAATCTATTGTGATGATGGATCCTTTGCAATCAAGAGAGGGTTTTAATTGCACCTCAATTGTTTTTTATTTTGCTTTAACAAAGCTCAGTAATGACTTGAGGAAGTCAATATAAGGTAGTGACAGCCTGTCAATTCTCACCCCTGTAGCTACAGAGAAAGGGCTGTGAAAGTGTTTACGGTATTAAATGGTGGCAATTAGGAGTCATGATTTCAATCATAATGCCACACATTACTCACTGTTCCCTCTGATTCACAAGTTCACATTAATATAAATAATACATCAATACAGTTCAAGGCAAAAACCTACACATTGTTTTGAATGAGATCTTGAGTGTTATTGGTTTAAGCTGAGTGCATGAGTCATGAACAAGAACAATATTTTGAGATACAGTATCATTGCAGCTCATGATTGATGGATGCTTTGAGTGTGTGTGTGTGTGTGTGTGTGTGTGTGTGTGCCTGCACAAGTACACTGTACAACTTACCTCTTTACCAAACAAAAAATTCTTAGAACTTGAAAGAACACTTAGTTAGTAATATTAGATGATGCTGGCTTGTGTTGAATGTGTTGAACAGTCTTTTGAAACTGACCGTATTTTTCATTGCTTACTGTAGTGGAGTCTGCTATTTTCTGCTGGAGTGCTGTTGTTTTATTTTTCCTATTTTTCTTCAACCCACTTCCTCCACCCCCACAAAGTTTCTCAAAATAGTGCAGCAGTTTCCCTCTGCTCTTAGCAGTCTCTGGTTGGATATAGTATAACATATATTTGTCTCAAGATGGGTGTCACTGCACATTGATGTAGAACACACTGATTCAGACAAAATATATATTTCCCTGTCTGGGTTATATTTTTAAAAGCTGAAGTTTTATAGAAAAAGCCCAAGTTGCACAGTAATCTGGTGTTGCAATTAGATACATTCATGTGTACAGTAGACATTGAAAGGTCATGTTTCAGCAAATTAAAACCCTTCTTCTCAGTGTGTTTTGCAGCCCAATGCAGGACTACGATAACCCTGTAAAAATCTAGCAAAAAGTACAGGTTCTTTCCCTGCTCTGATTGGACAACATCAGTATGCAACTCCACCCATATTTCATCATTTCAGACACCCTGCAATTAAAAAAGAAAAAAAAAGAAAAAAACATGGGGTTACTGACTGGGGCAGTTCTGCAATTTCTCCAGTCCTAACTTTATCACTGCACAGCAGGATACTGCCATCATACAGTTGGAGGGGATACTCCCCTAAAAAAGCTTTGTAGAGAAGGCAAAGGCTGACAACAGGGAAAAAGAGAGTCAGACCAGGATGAGATTCTCATCAAGAACAGACCATCAATTCTACTTGAACACATCTAACTGAAGCCATTTTTAAGCCACTCTCCGACGTGCCTAATCAAGTTCTTCCTGTGATTAACCGATTGCAAATCCTGCAAATACAAAAGTCCTAATACACAAGTATCGTGGGTGGAGAGCCATAAAAGACTCTTTTGGACAAAAGATGGATCACTTGCTGGTGCTGTTTGCGTTGCTGTTGGTCACAGTGACAGACAGATCTGCCGGTGAGGGACTCTGGGATCTGCTGGAGTTGTGTGGGGACTGCCACCCAGACGAGTGCATCACGGATCTTCAATGCCCGTCCGGCCGGGTGAGGGACCGCTGTGGGTGCTGCTGGGAATGTGGGGGCGATGAGGGACAGCCCTGTGACCGAGACTCTTCCGGAAGCTTCAATGGCCACTGCGGGGAGGGCCTTATCTGCCAAATCCTGGAGCAGGATGTACTGGCCGGGGAGGTGCCAGAGCCCCAGTGCGTCTGCGTCCAGCAGGGGGTGCTGTGTGGCTCTGATGGGCACACCTATGAGACCCCCTGCCAGCTCAGAACAGCCCAGCACAGGCAGAGACAGGAGGGGAAGCTGGCTGTGTCTATAGCCCACCAAGGGCCCTGTAAGGCCAGTAAGTCTATCTGTTACCAATGTGGAATCTGTATTCTTATTACAGTTTGTACAGGTTAGCTAAAGTTTCAGATAACTCATCTAATAACATGCTAGTCTTTTTTTTTACCTGCATAATGCATTGATTGCAATAAATATTTCACATTGACTTTTGGGATGCCCAAAATGTTAACTAATAAGAAATATAAATAAGATATACAAATATACCTGCATGCCCTGTTTAGAAGCATCTAGAAAATAAATATATGTGAAGATATATTATCTAAAAAAAATGTAAAAGAATGTAAAAAAAATGTAAAGAGAAGCTGTTGCAAAATTAATTAGAGCCAATTAATAAAGTCCCTGAACTGAATAATATTAAGTCGTTGAAAATGAATGCAAAGTTTATAAAAATGATAAAAATGGAAAAAGTTGTTCAAATTAAATTCCAATTAAATTTAATTAAATTCAGAGCACTGGGGATACATGCACAAACTGAAAAATAAATGAAGTGCACTTATTCTTCCCATTACTTCACTAAAAATGATGCACTCCACCATTGGTCTCAGGGCAAATATTTATGATATGCAGACCCTAGAAACAAAGAGCAAAGAGAATTAAATGAGCCTAATCTGGTCATTGTGAAATATTCTAAAATATTCTTTGCAAACTTATTTCATTGCATTTTTTGCTAGAGCCAATTATAGCCACTCCCCCTCAAGATCTGATCACTGTGGAAGGAAATGACATCATCTTCAGCTGTGAGGTGTCAGCTTTTCCCATGGCTATGATTGAATGGAGGAAAGAGGGCAACAGCGTCTTCCTGCCTGCAGATGACTCCCACATGTCAGTGCAGGTAAGTCCAGGTAGAAACATACAGTACCTGCACAGTGACTTGAATTCAAAATTGCTCTGTATTTCGAATGAATTAACTTTCAGATTGCATGAGTTTTCAAATGTATTTTTAACCTACAATTTTTATGGAAAAAAACATTCCTGGAAACTTCTGAATTTGGCCACTGTTATCCCAGGGTCCTGCTGACTGGGTTGCATGCTCATTTCAAAATTTCTATTGAGTAAAATCCAACTGAGGTCACCAGACCTCAGCCAAGGAATCCAAAATGACTCCTCGGTTTTTACACTGAGCCAGTTTTACTCTCAATAAGGCCCTACACCTAGTATTCAACTGTACCCTCCATGAGACCTTGCACCCAGTGTTGAGTTATATTAGCCATCAGGCTCTTGATAAGACATCAGTATAGAAGCCAGTGATAGTCAGGAGGTGACAGAGGAGTCCTGACCAGGGCGTGTGTTAATGGAAGGGCCGACTGCGGGCTCACTTGCTGTGTAATCTCCAGGCTCGTGGGGGGCCCCACCGCTTTGAACTGACCGGCTGGCTCCAGATCGAGAATGTCTGACAGACAGACGAGGGAGTGTACACGTGCACTGCTAGGAACCAGTTTGGAGAGGTGCTTGCACCGGCCAGATTGCAGGTTGTGAAGAAAGGTATGTCTGGGCGTTGGGGTCGGGGTGGGGGGGAAGGGCTCTCAGACCAGTAACAGATGTGCCTGGGGGGGGGGGGGGGGGGTGCCTGCAGGTTGCTGTTCCTTACTCGGTTAAGTGAGAGAGAGAAGAAGGTTTTGATGGGTGGGGATTATGGCAGGTTCTCCCTCCAGGGCAAAGATCTAACACAAAGAGCAATTATGGCAGTGCTTGGAATCATTGTTGTGTCTATCGCTGGGGTTGATAAATTATCAGCCTCCCTAATTAACTAGCTAAAAATAAGTAAGTCAGTGAAACAACATTATATTCAAACCCTTGACACATAAGCATTGGTTCAGGCTGTCACCTTTATGTTTATATGCATTGTTAATACAGTATACTATGTGTATATAATACCTGCATGCATCTACCCAGAGCTCCATAATGGGTTTTTTTTTGTTTTTTGTTTTTTCTTGTTCCACAATTTTAGTTTTGTTTAAACAATGTGGTTAAAAAGTGTAGATTCCCAGTTTTTATTAAATGGATGGCTAGAGCTAAGGGTGGAGGCTTAAGGAACTGCTCATCCTACAGCAAGACAATGATCCCAAACATACTGCGTGTGTTCTTCGTTCTTCGTATCGTAACCACTGATAAAGCCCATTCAATTGAGTAATAACATTCAAAACAGGTGATAAAAACTATGAGAATGTGCACTTTAACCACATTTGAATTATTTGATGAAACATCAAAAATTGTGGAGTACAGACCCAAATCAAGCAAACATGTCTTTGTCCCAAATAATTATTGGACTGTATTCATTTCTCACCCTTTAAGCCTCAATTCATTTGAATTTCTTAGTGAGGATACGTTGTTTTCCCCCAAATTTGATTTAGTATGCCATGAATAAAAATGGCAACACATTTGAAATAAAAAATAATCAATCTTTTTCACCACAACAGTTTTCTCGTGTTACTGTAGATCCCTTTTACATGAAAAAAACATGGCTGGATGTCCACATACTTCTCGGAAACCAAGTATTCTATCAGCCATATGGGATGGTTTTCAATCTAGTGGTCAGGGAAAGTCTTATCTACCAATACGTTTACTCTCAATTATGGAATGAAGACATCAATGTCAACAGGAATTGTCAACTGATACCTCTATCAGCCACCGACATCTCTGCGTTGTCATAGATGAACTTGGAATTCCGAGAAATTTCACAGAGCTGGGATAACCTTACAGTGTCTCAGGCCTTCCTCCTCGGTATAAAGGGTGCATTAGTGATGACAGCCATTTTGAGGGGAGGGCTGATGACAGTAGATTAGATTTGTGGAGGTGGGCTTGTGTATTATGTGGCAGGGCAGAACTGTGGCAGCATCCCAGTCAATCCCCTCTGTCTCATCCTCTGGGATAGGCATCTTTTCCCAGCTGCAGTATCTGAAGGATATAGTTTTCCCTGCCCGTTTCCTGGAATCCGCCCTGTCCCTGCTCTGTTCTAATGGTAGAGCAGGAGAATTGACCTGAGCAGCCCTGAATGCTTGTTTGATGTCTGCAGTTAAACTGGCACTGCAACTTTAAAAATGTTCAAACCTGAAATTTGAAATGGGTATTTCTGAAATTATTAATTTAGGTTCTTGCTAAATAAACAAATAAATACATAAGAAATTGCCGAAACTGAATAAATATGGCTTCTTTTAGGACCAGTGAACTAAACAATTGCTTGTTTAATAATCTGAAAACTCTTACCACCTCTGACATCTCACCAAGAAGGAGGTGTGAAAAGGACTTTTGCAGGATAAGAGCATGATGATGGTCTCCAGTGATGTTCCTCACATTTATACAGAATGTTTAGACACATGCATACAATAATTGATTATACTATGTTTCTAGTCGCACTCTAAGTTGTTAAATAACAAACCAAAATGGAGCATGCAGCTCTTGGGTGTAAATGCTACCAGACGACAGATAAAACAGCCCTCATCAGGGTAGAAAAGAAGATAGACCTTGACATTGCTGTTCCTTCCTTCTCTGTGTTTTTCCAGGTATAATTACAGAGTGGAAGTACACCAATATTTATGGAGCAAAGTGATCACAATTGCATGTCTTGCTAACTAGTTTTGACCTGTATATGTCTAGACTGACAACATTTCATTAATCATGTTGTGTGATGTTTCTTTATAATTATGTTGCGGTGTAACCTCTGTACCTCTTTGTAGATTCGGAGTGGGCACATCAGCTGAAGCAACAGAACACAGCAGTGTATGAGGATTTTGATGAGGATGATGAAGGAGACTACAAAGTTTTAGCAAGTGAGCATTCATATTAAAAGCACATTATTTATTCAATTCATTTATATTTTTTTCATAGAAACCACACATCTATGAGTCCTGTGATAACAATTTGTGCTAATGTTAATTATAGACTTCAGTCTCAGTCATTGACTTGATAACTGTACGAAGTGGAAACTTGGAAGCCACACAGAGTCATGTAAATAAAACAGCAGCCTTTAAAACAATCTATTAATTCCTTCCTTGTGAAAGTATTCCTTCTATACATATTTACAATGTCCTGTACTATATGTTATGTGAGTCCTGAGAGAAATTGCCCAAGATAAAATATTGTCTAATTCTAATGTAAAATAATCATCTAAATAAAGCAAACAAACAGATAATAGATGTTTTTACTATTTACTGTAATGCATAACTGAGCCACTTCCATACAGTAGTGGTGTAAATGTGTAATGCTCTGATGCTGAAACAGACCTGAGGTCAGCCTTTGTTTTGGAAATGGAAAAGGCAGTCCACCATTTTGGGCCAGAGATTGAGGGGAATCTGACAACAAACCAAGCATACTGGGTGTATTCCTATTTTTCTCTTGTGATTGATACAAGTTTTTAATTTTCAACATGTTAAAACTATCACCTGTGCAAAATATTTGTGCAATGATTTAGCAAAAATAATGACTATGCCATATCCCAGTCAGAAATGCATATTCGGTTAGTCATTATAAATAATTTATGTTTAACTCACATTGACACCAACATGGATGTTTCATGTATATATATATGTATATTTCTCAGAGGATGTGTACATACATTGAATTGGAAATAATACTCTGCATATCATTAGTGGTTTACCATTCTGTAATGATTCCGATTTAATTTTGTGCTAAGCTATCCCCAAAACACTGAAACTCATAGAATACTGAAGCAAGAAGAAGAATTTTTTTAACTGCACACATGTAGCAGTTCCTTTATCGGTAAATCAGTAATAAGTTCTGAATCTTTCCAGTGAACTATAACAGATGCATTTTGGGAGTTGGAGAGTGCCGAGTTTTAGCGTTGTTCCAGGTGTGTCCCTGCCCAGCTAAATAAGATATGTTGTCAGAGAGTGAGGGGTTATGGGCAGAGGGCAGCTAGGTTAAGCTGTTTGAAAGCCAGGGTATTAAGAGCTATTTTACACTTTAGAACCAGGTTCTGCGGGGGGTTTTGTTTCCCCTTTATTGATCCAGGGCCAGCCATCAATGCATAATAGAGCAGCTCTCTCTGAGCGGTTTCAGGGTTACGGCCTCGTCCACGAGTCAGGAGACGGGGCTGTCGCTGACCGCCATTATTGCCCCATAAAGGATCCCGGGGGAAGCGCACTGGTGCTCGCATCAGCACACACTGAATACCCAGTCAGAAGAAAACAGGGGCTTAACAGTCACCTCCGTTCCTGGGGAGACGATCAATCGGAATTCAATCTGTTAGGCTTGGATTCCGACAGGGAAGGTAATTGCCCATAATGAGGCAGATAGGTGACAACAGTACTGAGAGCAGACTCCGGCGTTGTCAGGAGTTTCCACTCAGCGCCCGGGCTGCGGCGGGGTGCTCAAGCGGGGCGTGGCTCGTGTCTGGAGTCTGTGACACCTTTCCGAAGCGCTCGATACGGCACAATTGAAACCCTTAATGGCAGAGGAGCATTGATTGTCAAGTGATCTGGGGGGCTGTTTATCACCGCGGCGGTGCCTCTTCCTATGAGGTGCACTTTTGTCGACACCTGCCCAGGCGACTCAAAATGGAGGCACAGTGTCTGTGACATGGCAATGTTGCCACGGCATCACAGGAGCGTTGTGAGAATATCGCACGTTAGAAGGGCATTATATTATTGAGATGATAACATGTTTTTATTCTGTTGTAATACTACCCCCTCTACATATAGATCATATAATCCAAATGCACCGTATAAAGCCTTCCCTTGACACTCTTTGCTGTGTGCACTTTTCTCTAAAGCTGCTTCATTAGTCTCGTTTTTACTGAGGGGAGTGCCCGTCGCTCCTGGCAAACCCCTCAGGACTATAGGGAATTGAGATGGGCAAGATGGCACCTGAATCGGCTGGTAACATGATGTTCAGAGGTCAGAAGGGGTCAGGGGTCACCAGCAGAGGCCTTCGATTAATGGATGTCTCAATAAAGCAGGGTAATATTAGCTGCTTGGCTTTATGACCCGACAGAATCGGAGGGCAAAGGCTTAATTTGAGAGGAAAGTGTTGAATCTTCCTTTTATAATTGCCTCTTCCAGCAAATAAAGAAAAGAAAATGAAATAAACAAATGTAAAGTTTAGAGCCTCATAGGCAGACACATTTGATGATCATATCTTTGCTCACATCTCTTGCAAAATATATATTTTGAGAAAACATCTTTGTGCAATTTTGTTTAAACCATTTGTATTAAGACGTGCAGTACTGAGTACCCAGGGTACTAGGGGAGACATCTGGAGTCCTGGCTGCTCAAAAGCCATGGGTGTTTCTGATATATGACTGATGACAGCGCCAAGAGCGCCAGGAAGCTGACAGCTGCCTATTCACAGCACAGACAGATCCCTTTTTGGCTCAGTGAGTACTGAGGCACTCCGTGTAAGTTCTTAAGGTTGACGATATGACTCACTTGACAACACGTCGATGCCTCCTGTGATATCTGTGAACCCTCTTTGCTCTGTGTGAATAAAATTGGAAAATAATTTTAGGATATGCAATATGAAGCATAACATAATTAAGTGATTTTAGAAATCCTAATGTGTGTGAAAACCTGACTTGATTATAATGAGTTGTATACCAAGGCTGATTTCACAGCATTGAAATCAACGCTAGCACATTCAGTAGCGAACACAGCAGCAAATGATATCAGGGTTGATGGAGGCGAGAGCATTGGTGAAAGCCTTTTAATGTTTATTAGTCAATACATGGTGAATATACACTGGAGAAATCAATGGGGAGATATTGACTGTTTATGCTCCATAAGTGACTTCTGGCTCAGCAAGATTTACTGCTGGAATGTTGTTAGCAGTTAAATTTTAATCGAGCTGGGAGGTCTTTGTGGAGTTGATGAAGTAAGAAAACCATGATGTGACTATTGCATGAATACCCCTTCATGCGGTCAAATTGGTTGTATTTAATGACAGATATTTGCTAATCAGCCAATTTGATTAATGTTTATTAGTTACTGTTTGACACTGACATGGAAATGCCTTATTTATCTCCTAAATAAGCGGCAAAAACTGGCTTGAAATCTACTTATCCAGGGAGGAAACCGTTGGTTGTGACCATCCTGTTGTTGCTTAAGATGACCAACAGATGGCGTATATTGCACAAATGTTCCTCATCAGGTGCCGTCTCCCTTTTTCATTTTGTTGGCATTTTGGTGATGGGTTATAAATGTCCTCATTAATGTGGGGATAGCTGAAAAATCTCTCTGTCACTGCAAAATGCTTCCTTGGTCACAAAGCAATAAACAGTCTGCATTTTTCAGCACAGTTGCTAATTATACATGCTAGGTTTAAATAGTTTTTAATTGTTAATGAGTAATTTAGAGACAATAAAAGGTTGCTGCTGTCTTAACTGATATGAGTTTCAATATATCCTCAATTGGCCTCTGTCTTAACAGCCTGCTCAAGAAAAACAGTCTTTAAGCACAAATACCAAATAAACAACAATTTAACCACCCTTTAAAAGTCTGTGAAATACATGAACCAGTTCAGCTTTACGCATTTGGCTTTTAAATAAAGAAATTAACAACTGCTTTGATCATCTCCGCAATAATGACTTTAAATGCATTTTGGCGGTCAGTGTTGTGGTTGGTAGTTATTCAATTGCGGGATATGACTTATATTTACAACATATTAATGGGAATCTATATAATTCAATTCAGGCCATTGCCTGTGTTAGGCCTATAAAATATCTGGAAAAACATTATTCATCTGAAGAATCTTTTCTTTTTTAAATGTCATTCTGAATTGGTTATCTTTGCACTGAAATAGGTAGACTAACATGAATATTGTTCTATTTGCTTTGAGCTATATTTCATATATATTTTATATTTAGATCTTATTTTTTCATCAAATGAAAGTGTAGTTTTGGCAGATCTATATGAAATAGTACAATAGGTGCTTAGAAAAATGCACCCCTTTTAAGGGTAATTCATGAATTTGCATACAGATTTTTTTATGCAGGAATCTAATGAAGCAACTGTAGGTACTGTCCTATAACGTCAAAAGAGTACAACTGCAAGGTCAATGCTGGAATTTTACACTGGTTATTCTTATGCGAAATAATTAGCAGTTGAAATGACAGCCCATATTTCTACTTCAGCACTGTCATAGAAAAACAAACAAATCTTAGTCTCTCCTCACCTTGAAGGCCTGTGTCACTTTTGAAAGATAAAAAAAGAACGATATGGATCACTGAGACTGTGAGTTATATTAATCTTTAAGTCCTGCCAGTGCCTGAGCTAGCTGTATTCAATTTCTCACGTAGGCAGTGAACATTTGGTGTTTTCCCATACCAGCTGACCTTACATGTTGGGTTTGGATTCAGAATTATGTTGCTGTGAGCACGCTCACTCACTCGTCTTTCACAGAGAAAATCTCTTTCCTCTCAGGATTCAACTCCACTGACACACTGCCAATGCATTCACCAAACATTATACACACTTCTCAAAACGGTGTGTTCTTTTGCTGCAAAATACTCAAACCTACTTAATGTTCTCATCTAGGTTTTACACCACACCTAAAAAAAACCTATATAAAATACATCACTAATGTGGTATAACCTATTATAAGATCCTTCTAATTTATACATGGATAACAGGGTCACAAAAAATTAACAAATTGTCCATAGCCGCTAGCTACAGGAGACTGAACCTGAGCGTGCCTCCTCAGAGGTGTGGTATTTAAGCGGGGCCCATAGTGGCCCCTGTAATGGGGCAGCCTGAAGCCTCCATCGCTGTGATGATGGAGCACGCTTCTCCGGCCCTAGCCGCGCGAGGCGTTTCCGTCCCCATGTTAATACCTCACCTCCCGTTTTTAATTAGTGATGATGGCTGAGTCCATCCGGTAGCTGTCACAGCCCTCTCCCTTTGCTGTGAAGTAATTAAAATCATTTCCTCTGGGCAGGGCACATGTCACCTTCGCCACTCTGAGGATGATGATGGTTTGCGAGTGCCGATTCCCTGGCTCGGAGTGGGTGCGGAGTTTTGGAGCGCTGCCGAATACAAGGGAACATCCAAGGGAGTCTACCCATGTGGCACGGAAACAACCAGCGGTGTTGTTTGATTGGCTGATCCCATTTTCACGCTGATTCCTCATCCAGACTCTCAGCCTTGTGCCATTACATAGCGCCATGCAGATTCAAACTCTCATTCCGGCATAATTACAAAGGATCATGCGGTTTCAAATGCTCATCCTGGCATAATTACAAAGGACCATGATACACACATTCATAATTATAGTAGCTTGCAGCGTTCAACTTTCTTCATGTCAATTGATCCCCCATCACAATAATAAACCAAATCATTACAAAATGTGCAAGGCTCATAATGACTTGTAGAGCGCAGGATACAAGCGCCATTGTGTTGGGCCTTCGCATTAAGACGGGAACATTGCCGTAATGAGAACATTGCCGCTGAATAAGTGCTGCCCGCAATGCGTGCCAACGGGATTGGATGAGGTTTGCAGGAAAATCACGAGTCTTGGGGGTTCGCAAGTACATATAACACAGTGGGTGTGGGACTGTGGAATTATGGGTAATGTTCTCCATTGTGGGGCATAAGAGCACTTTGTGACAATTCCTGTGGAGGATATCAGCTCAGAGCGGTGACATCACAACATGCCAGTATTCGGCTGAAGACCGGAGGACTTCTTTAAAAGGAAAAAGGGAAAGTGCTCTGGGAAATTGGGGTTGAGCGTAAATATGATTACGAGAGAAAATGTATGGTGGATTGAGTGTTTAATGCACAATGGTGTCAAAAATGTGGGGTTTTATTACACTGAAAGGCTTTCAAAAAAGCATGAAAATGTGGCTGAAAAGAGGATGTTAAAAATCACTAGCAGGGGGTAATCTGTTTATCCTTGTGTCCTGTCATTGACACTCCTTCCCAATGTGTTTACACCACCACTGATTTGATTCAGGAAAACCCCTTTTTCCCAGACAATTCAATGGGAGCCTCAGTGTCTTTTCATTGCTCTTTTTACTGGCTCGTGTAAATGGCAAAAAAAAACAAGTAGAGGCAGGATTATTTAATTTCATATAATCATCTTTTTACTTGTAGCAAGTTAGATAGCAGGGATTACAGTAAATTGCATTGTGAAGGCATTTAACACGTTCTTATCGAGACACATTACATCGTTTTTCACATAATGCATTTAGACAGGCTGGACATTTATTGAAGCAGCTCAGGTGAAGTGCAATGCACAAGGGGAAAATGGCAGCATCAGAATCCGCCTTGCAAACCCAGTTCCCTATCCCATTGTGCTACACTGGCAGGCTGTAGTAAAGTGACATAGGCTGGATAGAAGTAGCAGTGGTAGGTGCCAGGTCCTTGGGTGACATCAAGCCAGAGAGGGAAGTAAGATCCTGGGGTAAGGCCATGCCTTAAGGCACCTGATGCATTCAGACCCATGGGTGGGTTCAGGCTCTGGAGTGCAGTCAGCAGATTTCTGGCCCTCTGTTGTAATAGCAACTTCAGGACAGGACTTCACCAAGGATTCAGAAAAAAAACAGAAACAGCTATGCTATTACATAAGTGTGCTTCAAGAGCTCTGCCCATCCCTCCGATCACTCGATATGGATGTAAACACCCTCAAATTCAAGACGACAGTCTGCATATTCATATTCATTGTTTTATTTAAAATCCAACGTGCTGGAGTACAGAGCCAAAGCAATACAAATTGTGTCACTATCACCAGGACTCGATCGAGTAATGGTGATCAAGCGCTCGACAGACACGAGAAGAAGAATCACACTGTAACTACAGGCCGAGAAGCGCCTCAGCCTCGCACCATGGAGCCGTCTGCCTGCAGCAGCCGATCCCGTCGGATCATTAACCTTAATTACACGGCTAACCCAGTTCCAGGAGGAGCAGAATAAACAGCTTGAGCCATTAGCACGGGTGAGTGTCAGCCGGAGAGCGGCCCGAGAGCTTCTTGGCACTGATCCTCCGCCCCGGGGGAGCAGGGCGCTTTCATGGCCGATTATGCTGATCTGTCCCTCAGCCCTCCCGCCCCACGCGGCCCCCCTGCCCCTTCCACCTGACGGGAGCCTGGGTGGGGCCATTGTGCTTTAGCACCACTTGTATTGTTCACTCCCGCCACCCCCACTATTGCATACCCCTTCTACTTTTTTGTTTGCCCCTCTGCCCCCTACCCCACCTGCCCAGGTCTTAGCCCAAAGGCCTTTCCTCCTTGGAGTCAACCAGCAAAAATTAGCACGCAAGCCCCCATGCTGGTATCTGCCTGCCAGGCAAGACTGCCATGTTTCCATCTGCCAAAACAAGGGTGTGCACTCTTTTGATCCAACCAATTACCCTCATCAAAAAAGAGCAGTTCTCCACTTGCTGTGTACACCAATGCTGGTTCACTTTTGTGTGACATTTTCTCTAAGGATGGAAGAGTAGCTTTACATTTGTTTAGTGACAATACAATGTATGCTAAATCAAGCAGAACAAATTGCCTAAATATATAATTCATATCAGAGGGTGGCACAAAATCCTAAAATAGATTGACTCTCATTGTGAAAGTTTGTTTTAAATTGTAAACAACGCAGGGAATAGTACTGACTCTACTTTCCCAAAATCCAGGGATAGTT
Organism: Conger conger; assembly: GCF_963514075.1. Lineage (NCBI taxonomy): Eukaryota > Metazoa > Chordata > Actinopteri > Anguilliformes > Congridae > Conger > Conger conger. The sequence continues at coordinate 31,080,322 of NC_083765.1, forward strand.
TATTATCAGAGAGCCATACACTGATATTGATTGTGCTCATTATGCCATTCCTGGAGCTGAGCTGAGTTTTTGTCAGCAACCACCAGAGCAGAATCATCCGCATAGAGAAACAGGTAACATTTACATGCCTCTTTCATGTCATTGATGGTAAATGGTGCCCCACCCAGGGCAGGAATCGAACTGGCAACCCTTCCAACTGCTAGACGACTGTCACCCCTCTTTCACCTAGATAAGACTGTAAATGTTGTATGTCACATAGGATAATACATTTGACCTTGAAAATGAAGAAAAAAAAACAATACAAATGTCTCATCATTGAAGATTTTAACATCAGTATTAGCTCAGTGTTTATGCCATGTTTTAGGCTATCAAAGTGCTACAGTTTCTCTGATGTGCAACATTTGCTTTGCACCTTCCTTGAACACAGCTCTCATGGACTCAGCTCTCTCTCTCTCGGACGGTGGTTCCCTGGTCTCAGCCACCTACTGTGGAAAGAGCACACATCTTAAAAGCCTGGACTGGTTCACAACATAGTCCAGGTGCGTGTCTACTTAACCAGTAGGCGTGGTCCTCAGATTGCCCTGCTTCCTTCCCGCAAACCGTGGCCTTGCCACTTATTGCATCTCAGTTATCATTCATAAACTATTCACATTGACCTCTTAGTGGTTTCAAATGAACACATACCATTATTGCAATTCTGCAATGTACGTAAATGTAATTTTTTGTGGAATTAATATTTTCCACCATGTATTTATTTGAGAGTATTTCATAGGTTCCAATACACCAGACAACTCAGTAAAGACTATAAAAAAGTATTTGAACTCAAAACAATTACATATTTGAAGCAATTCTGCTAGGTTAGAAGGGGATACTGTTCTGTGGGAGGGGCTATTTTTAGGGTGAGATGTTAAATACAGGTCATGAGTCACTATGTGTGTACTGTATACATTCTCATTGCTAGATGAGAATTACAATGGAAATTATAGTTATACCCTATATTATCTAATATTTGTTGTATTACGTTACATTACAATTGGAGGTCCTCAGTTTTCAGACTCCATTTTGTCCTCCAGTTTAATTGTTAATAGACTGTATAACTGCCTCAGCCTGTGGACCGGAAACTTGTGCTTTCCAGAAAACAACTATAAGAATAACACTCTGCCTCTGTTATGACAGTGGGGCTGATTTGGCAGTGTCTTATCATGATTTTAAATCTTTATTTGTGTTCTTTCCTTATTTAAATTAGCACCACTATGTTTTGCAATCAATTACAATTAATTTGGGTGGTTCTTTGCGTCACCTTGTCAGCTTCGACCAGTCTGGTACCTCTTCTCTGATCTCTCTCATTAACAACACGTTTCTGGATGTTTTTGTTTTTTGCACCATTCTCTGCAAACTAGAGACAAAAAAAAAACAGTTTCTCAGACACTCAAACCATCCTGTCTAGCACAAACAATCATTTGATGGTCAAAGTCACTAAGATCACATTTCTTCCCTATTCTGACATTTTGTCTGAAAAACAGCTGACCCTCCTCACCACGTCTGTATTCTTTTATGCATTTAGTTGCTGCCAAATGATTAAATATTTGCATTAACAAGCTGGTGTACAGGTTTACCTGATACATTTCTCAGTGAGTGTGTATAGAAGACAGCAGAGACAGTGAATTAATTAATTTATTTAACAATTAATCCTTTATTTTGTAGTAACTTAAGGCCGTTTTCATCACATTCATTATTATTAGGAACTTTTGAGAGGAAATTCAGTTAACATGCCCAAGCAAGAATTTCATTTTGTAACAGTGAAAAATGCAAATTATTTGCCTAGGGCTTGCTATTTTCTGAATAAACATTTTCTTATATGGAACAGCCAACATTGCAAAGCAGGATATAAAACATTGTGTTATTGTGTCTTTATACACCTTCGTATCCAAGGTCTCCTTAAGCATAAGGGCCCTCATTTTAAATGGACTTTTGATTAAAAATCACTGCAATTACCAAAAAAATCATGATGACAAGGTCTTTTCATGTGGTGACAAAATTCAGCCAGCCATGTGCATGGTGTGTGCTCATGCTCTTGGGACAGTATGTACTTGCATGAAGGGTACTGCACTATAAGTACATAATTTATAGCTTAAGCATCCTTTCAAGAATGCAGCCTTAATGTTCATTTGGTACAAGATGGCCTAACAAGACTGTTCCACTAGGGTTCTTTTTACAATGACTTTCCCCATAAAACTTCAAATAAATTTCAAGCTTCAATTAGATATGCATGCTAAATGATCATTCCTGGGTAAATTACTGATAATTGTCCCCCCAAAAACAGCCGTAGAAGCATTTTAATGAGGTTTTGCTCAATATGGAGCATTGTGAACTAATAACCATTAGAAGCAGCGAGAAGCCATCTTCTTTTCCATCATTATAGCTTCAGCACAGCTTTAAGGCACCAGGCTAATATGATTTTCTTGTCATAAAGCCCCAAGTATATTTCTCATAGAATTATGGCCATAGGGGGGCATTCATAAACATGATTTACTGAAAAACAAATCTTTCCTGACTAAAAAAAGGCTATATAAAATATGGATAACAGTTTTCTGGGGCAAAATAAAGTGTGACCATCTTTTCACCACTACTCCCATGGATAAAATATAAGTGGTATATTACTTCCGTGCCATGCAATATTTCATATTCATATGCAGTTGTGAGGAAGTTGTGTGAAGCAGACTCCTGGAGGCATTTGCTGTGGGACATCATCTCATGTACAGTACTACCATATATGGAGACAGAAAATTGGCAGAAATGTAAGATGCAAAATGTTAAACATGTTGTAACAGAATTCAATGCATATTATCCTTCTGAATCAATAAAACATAATACAGCGCTGAATGTTTATTCCCAGAGCAGACTTGCTAAAACAATAAAGAAACTATAAAAAGGTAAGAATCAATCTTTCCATCTCTCTTTTGTTCCTCTGGAGCTTGCCAGCACACTGATGACAATGAGCCTGGATTCAATAAGAACTTTTAAAACTCTGCCTTACAAGTAAATGCCAGTGTTTATTCTTCAGAAACAGTTTGGTGAGTTGATTGTGATGCTCGTTGAGCTTGTATTTGAGGAGAGTGAAGGACCATTCGTTCTGCATCCAGGCCTGCAGCTCTTTCCGTCTCGTCTTTTGAAAGTTTGAATCCACGTTGCAGTTCTTTCCTCCCTCCTGCTTAAAAAGCCGTCCGAGAAACGGGAAAGCATTCCGGCTCTTTCCGTGGGTTACCCTCTAATGGACTGCTCTCATTTCATCAGTGATCGGGCAATTAATGAATTTATATTTTATCTTCCCGCGTCAGTTATCGGAATGTCCGCCATGTTCCGAGAAATGGGCTCCTAGGGACTGTTTGGGGGCGGGGGGGCAGTGGGTGTGTGGGGTGTGGCCATTCTGTATGCCAACCCACCCTGACACCCTCAACCCCCCCCCCCCCCACCACCACCCCACCCCTTCTGATTCTTCCAGCATAGAGTGTAAATTAATAATTCATGGACAATTATTAGGGCCGGTTCAATAGGGGCTGGGCTGATGGAGCTGGGCGCTCACTGAGCGTGCCCGGAGGGAGGCTGTGTGTTGTGGTGTCAGCCCCCATCTGCTAGAGTGCAATAAGCAGAACAATGAAGGCCTTCATTTCCACCAGCAGGCCCATAATCTTTAAATGGCTATTAGCAGAAGAGTGCAACCAGTCAATAACTGACAAAATCCTTTTAAAAGTGATTCTCTCTTTTAGATCTCCCTTCCTCTCTGCTGATGCATTGTATTCTCTCTGATCCTGAAACTGTTTTTGGACGAGGGGGCTAAAGTACACCATGAATAAAGTAACACATGCCATTCATTATTATGATAGTAATAATTAGAAAAATAAAATAATAATAATTGCTGTTGTTGTTGTTCTGTGGGTTGATAGAATGTAGAAGCGATAGGGATAACCATCACACTTTAGTGTATCCAATAGTTGTGTCTAATCACACACAACCATCGTAACTTGGTGTCGGAAACATTTCCATAGATCAGTAAGCTGAGCTTAAACTTTAGCTGAGCTTTCATCTCTGTTTCAGCAAACTGTCTATCTAAATCCCTCCATAGAAAGCAATAACGGCCTGATTTTGTACAATAAAATCACTCCAAAATCCTCAGAATGAATAGATATGCTTATGTAAATGTAATAATATGAGTGTACATTACGTTTCATTGGGGTACCTTATTCAAGGCAATGTACCAACACTATCATGTATGGGAAAAATGTAGATCAATACCTCACAAGGCAGCTTCAGTCAATAAAGTCCTCCTTTTTCCTCTCTGGGGTTCTTCAGAATGTATTGAAGAAAACGAATGACAACAGTAGATGGTTTTGGCAGTGTTGTGCTGCGGTTTGGAAAGTGTGCAGGTTTGAGTCCCAAATGAGATACTGCTATATCCCTCCTGTGTGTTTAATTTTCTCTGTAAACGTTTTAGTTTATGATAATATGTGACATTAATAATACTGTTTTATTGTACTGTTGTATTAATAATACTGCCATGAAACAAATGAATCATATTTTGTTGCATTTTGTTTTTAAAGAGGGGTAAACAGGAACTTGACATGAACAAAAATTCTATCAGTCAGTCTTAAACACTGATTTTAAAAAAGAGCATGAGAATTTCAATGAAACCTGTCATAAACCTTTCCATTTGGATATACCGTATACCGTACGTGTCATTTCCTCTTTCCACTTTCAGGAACATGGATATAGTGTAGTGTGTGAGCAGTTATTTTGTCATTGCTGATTTATTGGTGTTACTGACTGGCTGTGCTGTGAACATCTGAACAGTGAATAAGTGTGCAGCTTTCTGAAGATTATCTGAAGATCTCTACTTGCCAGGTCAAAGGGCAGGCCTAATGAATGATGTAGGGAAACTGAAACGCATTAAACCGCCTGCCCAGGGCATGTAAGGTCTTTCTGCCAAAGATGGACATGTCTGCCCTGTCCTTCAGACCATGTCCACACTGTAACTGGATACAGGTAGGTGTGTGTTTGGAATACCGGGATTTCCACATTATGGCGATGTCTACAATGGTAGGGGAGACCGGGGAACAACCAAACACTTTTAGGTTTTTGCCTAATTAAAAAATATATACAAACATTAGAGCAAATATTCTTCATCCAGAAAGAAGATACATGTCTTTGCTATAACTATAGACCATCGGACATTCCTGGCGATTACAGTTCAGCGGAAAGCAGCAGTAGTGAAACTGATCCAATGTGCCCTGGCTGCGCTAGTTGCACTCCAGCAAGGCTCACAATTTCTGCTTGCTCATAACATGTGTCGAATCTAGACAGTCTTATAATCCACTAAAAAGTAATTTAACTGACATATATTTGGAGTCTGTGGCGGTCAGATATTGTCAGTTATTCAAAAAAATACCTTGGAGAAAAAACATTACTTTCATGGTGCTAAAACACAGATTTGTTAATAACTCTTGATGATGTTTTCAAATCGTCCAGCCACTCACACTTGAGAAGCGCGTAGAATACATCAGTGAAAACAAACCCATCACTCTTGCACAAATACAACTATGCAAAATCCCCATGTTTCAACATGCCTTGTATTCGTTTGTGCTCCGGTCTCCCCTATATGTAATGATTTGAGGGAAATGCATTTGGATATGTATCAATATATTTTTTTATGTATTTATCTGACATATCCACCCTTCCTCTGAACCGCTCCATCACAGTCAAACAAAAATCTCTCTCAATTTTTTTGACCCTTTCCTGTCTCCTATTTCCTCTCGTACTCTAATTTTCTTTCTGGTCATATTTTCTTTTTCTCTCTCTCTCGCTCTCTCTCTATTTCTCTCTCTGTGTCTCTCTCTTTCTGTCTCGCTCTCTCTCTCTCTCGCTCTCTCTCTCGGATGTGCTGAGAGGGATGCTCACATCCATCTTCATTCTGGAGATAGAAGCAATGTTGTGACGGAAGGGGTGCCGGCATACGGCGGGGGAAACAACAGCTATGACTTTCCACCAGATCTGGGGAATCATGTATCAGAGGCGAGGCGCTCCTCGCCTCGAATAACCAAACAGCAGTGTCGCAGGAAACGTGTGAAACAACAACCGTGTCAAAACAAAGCCTCCATGTTCCACCCACAAAGCCCATCATCTGACAGCCCTTGCTATCTGGAGGGTAGTGCAGTTCCTTACCAAGACCAGAAGCTAACAATGCTGCCAGACCCTTGTGCCTCTTAAAAGTTCTTCACTGTGACTGTAAAGGGCGCTGTCTGTTAGCGTAACAGGGGTCTGTATGCACAGCTTTTTGTCACCACTCCTGGCAGGAAAGTCAGAAAGCTGCCACACAGTGTTAATAAACACTCTCTAGTCCCCCGTGGAGATCGGTGCTCTGATAAACTGGTGGGGCGAGTGCGGGGGGATAGGCCAGTGGCGGTCTTCCTGTGACGGTTCAGCCGTGGCTGCCCGCGCTCCGATGATTGCTGCTTCCTTCCCTTAACAGCCCTCTTCCCCTCAGGTCTTCTGAAGGCCCTGCCGTGTCTCTTCCTGACCCATTAGCTAGTTTCGAGGTCCTCCCGGACCTGTTTGGCATGCTCTCCTGACTTCTCATTCTGTTCCCGGTGCACTTGGGGATTGATGATCTTCTGGAGTCCTGATTCTGTCTGTGCCTGCAAACGCTAATGTGTCACAGCCTCTGCTCCATCCATCAGCCCTTATCTGCACTTACTCAGCAGCGGAAGACTGATAGGTGGTAGTTGGTAGATAAGGTTTTTGGAAGAATAAACAGTCCCGGTTGTGAAATGTAGGTTGTTGCACAACCCAGAAGATTCACACATACTCATCCGTCACAGTAATACTTCTGGAATTACAGTAAGTAACAGTTCCGCTGACAGATTTTTGAATATTCTCTTCCATTTCACATGCTCTCCCAGGATATTATTAGACATCACATTAGTATCACATTATACCAGGCATGCATTCAAATGACCAAAACTATGACCACAAAGTAAAGATTATTGGGCAATAGTACGTATGGCAATAGCTACATTAGATGAAAAACAAAATTGCCAAAATTGTAATTGCTTGTGTAGATATAATGATAACCGTTTTATGATTGTCTTGCTTCTTGAGCATATTAAAATTAACATCAGGAGTTATTTAATAGAACATTGGCATTATAGTGTTTATCTCAGATATTGACTGTAGTGTAATATCTGACCCCATTGATGTTGCAGGCTGCCAAAAAATACTCCTTTATCTTAATCTAACAGGTTTCATTACCAGAACCAAAAAGGAGACAACAAACAGTTTAAAGAAGGAATACAATTGAATAATGTAATGTCAGCTGTAAAGTTCACTGAAAGAATCAGATAGATGACTCTAAAAGCCTGGCCGCTTTCTTTGGTGACTGGAATCCTGTAGGTAATCTGTCTCCATTCTGAAGCACATTCTCATTGGCAGCTGTGACAGGGTAAGTAAGTAATACTGTTACAGTTGATAAGACGGCGAAGGCGAACGTGAAGCCAGTTGTGATGAAGTTGCGTCTGGAAGGCAGGCGGTGGCGTTGAGTTGCGTAAGGCCCTCGGGTGGCATGACAGTGATGTACGAGGTCCAACGCTCAGATGGTGCAGGAAGCGTCACTTCAAAGTGCTCATAATGGCGGGAGATGGGAAGGAACAGGCATAGGTTTTCACTTCGAGGTTCCCTCATCTCCTCCCTGTATTAGAGCCAGATCAGATCAGCCCTGAACGGGAGGGGTGAGAATCACCTAAAACCAGGCCTGTCTCTAGCCTGTGTGTGTATTTGTATGTGTGTGTGGGATGGGGGGGGGGGAATTGTAGTTAGTAGCTAGAAATTACATGGACAAGGGGGGTTCAGTGATTGCAGACCAGGGGGTGGACCAGACCGACGACCATGCATGCAACATGTTTGTTCAATTTCCCCATTTCCCTTCGTTTGGTGACCCCTCAGACGGGTGCTGTCCAGCCATAGGGAAGGTGACTGCCTGTATCACCTATGCCTAGAACTGGACCTGCTTAATTTGTGTTTTGCTGTTTTATTTGTGCCCACTGTATTCACCATCAAATGCAAGAACCCGCTGTGACAGGGAAGACTAAAACGCATCCTCTCTTGCCAATGCCATTGTTGACTTTAGCAATGGTCGGTCAAGTGAAAATTAATTTGGAGTGACACAAAATGATAGTTGCTGGAGATGGAAGTGTCAGCTGCATTTGATTGGTGGGTCTGACTTGTATTTAGGGTGGAGGATTGGTCATATTCTCTTACAAGGCCAAGACCTGGGGGTACATTCATGTTCTTTCTTTTGAAGGCCTGTCACTTACATTCTTGTTTTAATTGTTATGACTGCCCCCCTTTCACAGACACAGTGGTACCTCCCACACCATCTCCCATGCTCACACATAAATGGAGGTGATGTTTCCACCAATACGCAAATTAGAATTTGATTGAAATTATTATTGTAAAGCATTAGGTAGAATGCCAGTAAAACCTCTGTCCTAAGGGTCACCCCAGAGAATAATTTTACTAGGTTGGTAAAAATGGCTTTTTAAGAATAGTTTTACACCAGATTAACACAAAGTCTCAGGTTTTGAGAGGAATATAGGTTATCAAAGCACCACAATAGACCACATCTGTGCTGGCTGTCTGATGTACTGTACAGGTAGGGCTGTGCTGGCAGTGTGTATCTCTGCTAATCCTTTGTTTCTCTCCTTCACATGCCCTCAGTTGGGATCATGGGCACCTCCTTTTGTCCCCCATCATCATTAAACCCCACAAAAACATGCGCTAGTTACTTAAAGGCATTTTTAATTGCCCATGAAATAATATCCAGTTGTTTTGGAAATGTTTATGATTATGACTGAGAAGCTCTTTTTTAAGCTCTGATAGTATTTTGACTGCGTGAATGAAGTCAGAACGTGCCATTAGCCGTACCACCTGAGGAGAATAATGATCATGACCTACACAGGGGGATTCAGGCAGAGGAGGCAAAATGGCCGTCTTTGCAGGAATTCTCACTACTGTAAGGGAGACTTAAGGTGGATATCACACGGTTCAAGTTGTGAAATGCTGCTCATGCTAATATACAGTGATCTTCACTCCCTACAATACTGTACAATGAATCTATTCAGACATGCCTGCCCATTGGAGACTCTCATTAGTCTTTTACTGAATGTCCTTTATCATTTTTATGACCGCAGACAACCGTGGTGAAGCAGGTGTCATCATTTGCCTTAATTCATCTATTTTTATGAAGACTAATATTAAGAGACCCACATGAAAAGACAGGGAAAGGGGGTTGTGGTTAGGGGATGTCATCCATTGTGTTAAACAGAGCAGTGTTTTCTTGACAGGGAAAATTATTAATTTGTTCAGAGTGAGAGATATCCGTTTTCTGTCGCAAAACAGTTAACCGTTTTTAACTGTGCTGAGCCAAAGATGTCTATCTTCATTAACTGCAAAAAAAAATTTTTGTACTGTAGTTCTTTCATACTTGCATGGAGTGGTTGTGGCATTGAGAAATAAAAAAGGCAGCTCTTACCTTTAGTACTGATTAGCATGCACACCACATTTAAGTACATCTAACATTGCAACTATGAAATACTGCAATGATTCTATATATAACATCAAATACTGTGATTCAATATAAAGTCTTGTGAGGACTGCAAAAAGGTAGCACTTCCACATTAGAAACAATCAGGTGGAAAAATAAGGCTTATTGTTAAGAGGGAAAATAGTGTTGGTACAGCATGGCTTATTCATCATTCCTGCTTATTAAGTCTTTTACTCAAACTTAGCAGCATAGTGAGAAAACGTATGTTGCGATGCATCCAAAATGAATTAATGTCCCCTGTAGAGCACAGAAGTAATTTACTCATTAATGTCTTTTCTTTTTATCTTGGCCACCAAGTGTTAACTCAATAAAATAAATTCATAATCATGCAACTTTCCTCCCATTTTTTCCATTACACAGGTGAAGGAACAATGATTAAAACCAAAAGAGCTATTAACTACAGAGTATTACACCGAGCAGTGATTATGCGGGGAGACTTGCTCATCACCACTGCAATAATCCGCAAGACATTCCACCAATAATGATAAAGGGTTGAATAATTTATGACTCTCTGGCATTTGTGCCAATACAAAATGAATAACACATTAAGCAGCGGTAAAATAATAAGGACATTAGATGAAGTACTGTAGACCCGACTCTGTTGGCACTGGGCTCTATATTGTCTCTCCTCGGGTTCATTAAAGGGAAATCCACTGACATTTAAAGCTTCCCGACTCCACAGGTAGCATATGAGGCATCGCAGAAAATGATATCTTAATGTCTGGCTGTAATGAAACGCATGAAAAGGCTCTTTTCTTGTCTCCTCATCTCTCCTCAGCGTATCGTGTCCACTTCATCTTTATCTGTGCTGGAGGCAGCTGTAACACAACCTGCTATTTTCCTCTTTTTACCTTCCTGTTACTTTAGGATTTATTGAGTCTGTTAATGTACTTACTGCATTTACAGTGAATGCTTAATGTCTTTTTGTATATTGAGTGACGATGGATATGTACAGCGCCTTCTGAAAGCATTCATCCCCATGAACTTTTTCAAATTTTGTCCTGTTTCACCTTAAATTGTTAATGAATTCCAACTCAATAAATATAACACATTTATGATGACAAAAATATTGAATTTGACAATATTTAACATTTCAATGTATGACATTTTACTTACATAACTAATTTAAAATGTATTAAATGTATTTCAGCTAATGAGCTCTGTAGCTCTGTCAGTGTTATATCTCACCTCTTGGTCTCTTCTCTGTCACTTTCCTTTCTTATTGTGCATTTTGGTATGGTGGCTTGAGCTTGGTTTTTCAAAGCATTGCCCATCTTTGTAGAATCTTGCCAAGCATTGTAGTGCACGCAGAACCAATAAAATGAACAATGATTTGTAATTGTATTTACTTTGCACCAATAAATGGCGGTGTTATTAGTTGAGTGTGTCCTAAAAGGGTGTGCATGTGGCAAAGGTTTTTATAAATCAGTTCCCTAATCAGGCCCGGTGATCCCTAAAGAAAATGAGCTCTAACTTTAGAAAATTAAGTTTACAATTTTGCTTGTTAATGCATTGAGGTGAATACTTAAGTAAGTATTCGGTATTCACCTCAATGCATTAACAACCATGGTTTTTATTCAGAATACAATTCTTCATCTAAAAAAACCTTTAAGGAGAGTTGTTTAAATAAGACCAGAAAAAACTCCTGCAGCTCAATTTATTATGACCATGATTAAAGACATTTGTGTTAGTTAGGTTGCAGGCTGGTTATTTGTGCGACATCTGAATTATAATGAAAATGTTTTTTTTAAATGCATTTAATATAATTCTATACAATTTATACATTCATTATAAAATATGGGTAAACACATATAACAATGTCACACTTTTCACCACCAGAAGTACATTCACCACCAGTGAGCAACCTTGGGGCCATCATCATATCACAGAACAAACTGTAAAAATATAGAGCCATTATACAGCATATAAATTTCCACCTATCTCCTGTAACTTTGTTGAAAATATCCATTAGCTGCCGAACGTGTCACGAGATGACATAGATGTGAATAATAAATGCAAGGTAATGCAGTGTTATAAATAACTGCTGTAATGTTATCTGACCTTTCCTGTTAAAAAGGACACGCGACACAGGAGGAGCGTCTGCACGTCGCCTATCTCAATCCTCCCTCACACCACGCAGACATTTTAAAAACACTAATGATGCACAGCGCTGATACGCAGGGTTACAGTGCGACCTGTGGAGTGATCAGTCTTTAAACAGCCTCCATGGAGATTCATGCATTTACTTAAGGGTAGACTTTCCCGAAGCTGTGTTAAATGATTGTAATTTAATGTAAGAATCAAGCTCCGCATTTCTCATTTTACCTTGAATTTAAACTTGAATTTAAACAATTGTGTTAGCCAGAATTATTTTCTTATGGCACAGGACCAAGAAAAGGTCTTAAAAGAGATATTAAATTGTATCAGAGCACAGGCAAATAACTACAACTCTTATATTTAGAATATTATTTATAGTATTTTTATTTGACTAATTAAGACAAAATATATTGCCATGGAGGACAGTTTGGCTCAACATTTATTTCACTTGATAAACTTAAAAAGTTACTTAAGACAAGACGATTTTCTTCAAGAAAAGAAAATCTATAAGACTAAAACATGTGATTTGCAGTGATCTTTCAATCTATTTTCTCACATAATGCAAATAATACCAGAAAACAAATACCCAAGTTCCCCACAGATACTTTCCACAAGCCAGTCTCCTCCTCTTTCATGAGCTGTAAAAATCAGGGCAGAAACCCATCAGACTACAAACAGACAGCGTGCCTCACCTCAAGTCACCACGTCCCATCCCAAAAATAACGATTGGAAAAAGAGAGGAGACTCGCAGACAGCACCGCACCGTCTGGTGACTGCAAGGTCTCTGTCCCCCTGACCCCATGGGCCCCCACCACGCCTCCCCCTTCCCTCTTTCCCATCCCTCCTTCCCTGCCTCCTTCCTCCGCGTCTCCAAAGTTCTGCCGATCGATGTGTAACTTTGACGCCTCTGCTCCGGCAAGTGGCCAGATATGATAAGCGCTCAGAGGGGACCGCCTGGCTAAGTGCTAAATCAATGGCCCCCCGTCTCTCTGCTGTGTATAGCGTTACTGGGGAGCCCAACGCCCGATCGGGAGGAGCTGAGGTCTCCCAGGGGCAGTCTTTAAGAGACGCCCGATGCTCCGATCTCCGTTTTCGCGCGGGCAACCTCATAATCAATTACGCATCATTAGCCAGGCATTTATTTCACCCTCTCTCACTTCACATGACTACTCATTGACGAGGGTTTCGACCTGCGCTCACCTCGCCATGGTTTACGCTTCCGTCTCATCTGCCCCCAACTGCTTGACACCCCTTGAAGCAGTGCATTTGTTCAGACTTGTCTCTCGCTGTTTCTGACTGTGAGTCACAGCACATGTCTTGCAGCCTGTCTCGATCATTTGTCACTTCGGACCAGTCCCTGAGAGAAGGCAGGATCGCTGTCTAAAGCGCCATACATCAATGTTCAAGCGTTTTTTCAGCTGTTCCTCTGAATAGTTTGACTCACTCTGGAATGATTCAGCCCCAACATGTCCTCCTATCTCTACCAACGTATGCAATACATAATAATAATCATAATAATCATAATAATAATAATAATCATCATCAACCTGATCATCATCATTATCTGTCCTCTCAATGCAAAGATACATCAAGTCTTCCTCTCTGGTGATTATATTAGAACATATTCATGCCAATCAAAATGTAGGTATGATGAAAATGAAATGTTAATTTTCACATTTGTGTGAATAAATAAATCCCAAATTCCTTTCACATGAACGGATAGTAAGATATGATGAGAAACTGCTTCCGAGCTGCTCACGATAAGCTAAATGCCCCTCATTAGCACAACAGACCTTTGGTTTCTTTTAACCGTGCCCCCTACATTACGATGTCGTGGACACCCTCCCTACACCCTGTTCCTATCAATCATACCCCTATGAAGAAATCCAGGACACGAAACAGTCCGCTGAAAAGGGCTGAATTTGATCTGGCCCCGGGCTCTGTGAAGCTTCATTACTGTCAGTGAGGAGCACAGCTTGCATAGTCCCTGTCAGTCAGGCACGGTGCAGCGGGGAAGATATTCTGTTTCTAATGAGCCCGGCTTGTTTATGCCTGAGCTGTGACTTGGGAGTACTTGACTCTGATGGAAGTGGACTTCCAGTGTCAGGCGAACATTATGGCCAAATGCTGCTGGGCGCGGTGAATGAGGCCCCCCGGCCCTAATGTGGGTAGCAGGGCCGCGGGTTGAGGGGCATGGGTAGTGCGCCAGGAAACCACACGGTCTTTTCAACCACCAGCTCATGTTTCCCACAATGGTGATGTGTTTTTATTTCCACAGAAATGTGCATACCTTCAGAGAAAAGAGGGGAAAAAGAGAAGAGGGAATGTCTCTTTGAAGGTACGTATCTGTCATTATACCCCAAGAGAGTGCGGATATGCGTTCAAATGCTTGTGTATTTTGTGGTAAGCTCAGTTTGACAGGGCTGATGGTTCTGCTTCATAAGAAGCATCATGAGAAGAAAAAAAACTATTAACTGTAGGATTTGAGGCTACCTTTGTCTGCTCCTGTGTGTGTGCATGCTGTGCTAACTGATAATTTTTCAGAATGTTTTTCATTTGATTTATGTCTGAAGACTGAGATGGGAATTGCAGAACATGGTTGTTGTTTTACTATTTCTGTGTGGATTTTGATGTTTGGAGTCATTGTCCTGCTGGACAATCTACGTATGTCCAAGACTCAGCTTCCTAGAAGAGGCAATCAGATTTTCTGTTAAGATTTCCCAGTACTTTGTTGAATTCATTATGCCATTGATCTTAAATAGTGCCCCTGGACCACTGGCAGCAAAACATGAAACATGAATGACCCACCGCCATATCTGACAGTAGATAGGAGGTGCTTCTCCTTGTATGCATTCCATTTTGCGGCCAAACATGTCGATGGTGCGCATGGCCAAAATGTTCAATTTTGGTCTCATCTGACCATAGCGCTCTCTTCCAGTCATAACTCCAATGAAGTTTGGTTTTGTTTATTCTTCTCAGTAAGGGCTGTACCACCCTTCCAAAGAGGTCGTGGCTATGGAGATGCCCTTTTATGTTTTTTTATACCGAAGGCACAACCAATCTCTGCAATTCTTACACACGATCATTGGGTTATGTATGTCCTCCCTCACTGTCCTTACTGTGATAAGTTGCACTGGAATCTTCTTGGCAAGTTTGCAGACATTCCAGATGTTTCACACCTTTTTATTATTGCCCTTACAGTGCAAGTGGTGTGTTAAATTAATTGACAGTTCTTTGGCTTTTCCCATGCTGATGGTTGACAAAGGGACTTTTCTATAGTCTAATGAAATAGGAAGTGTGGAACGACATGATGCAGTTCCTTTAGACTGAGATTAACTAAGTTAAAGTAAAACTGTATTGCCAATTTCACTTTGTCTGATTTTATCTACAATAGCTGTTAGGGGTGCCGAATTTTGGCACCTGTGGTTTTCAGAATAAAATATAGTATAAATATAGTATATAGTAATAGTATAGTAAATGTATTGAAATAAGAATGTGTAGTTTTCCTATATGTTTGAACATAAAATGTAGATGATTTTCCATGTTGTTCAATGTATGGAGCCTTTTTTCTCCATTTTTCTGAAGGGTGCCAATAATTCTGGAGCCCACTGTACATTATATACTACATTGTATATGGTGCAACACTGGCTCAGGTGGTAAGAGCAGTCGTCTGGCAGTCAGGTTGCCAGTTCGATCCCGCTCTGGGTGTGTCAAAGTGTCCCTGAGCAAGACACCTAACCCCCAAACGCTTCAGATGTGCTGGTTGGTGCCTTGCATGCCAGCCAATCGCTGTTGGTGTGTGAGTGTGTGTATGAATGGGTGAATGAGAAATATCAATTGTACAGCGCTTTGGATAAAGGTGCTATATAAATGCCAACCATTTACCATTTTACCACACTTTTTTATTGTAACACAGAGACACAGCAGTTCTTGCTTTTATTTCAGTCCTTCCTCTCTGATTTAGCATTTTGTGAGTTAATTATTTGCCCAGAGCGGCACGGATTATTTGCCCATTATTTTTAACTTGATTTCCAAACAAAGACCTTAACCCTTCCTGCACAGCTAAGAAAAATTGGCAGCCTCCTTATCTTTCAGGTTCACCTAAAGATAAAAAGATGCCTCTTTGGTCCTCTCTCTCAGTCCCCTTGTACTAACCTCTCAAACCCCTCGGTAGTTTCACAGACGTCAGAGGTGTCCGTGGACTGGGCCTGGGCCCCTGGCAGACTGAGCAGTTGTGCTGAGAAACCCGAGACCCTCTCCCTGGACTTAAAATAGAGGGTCAGATCAATGGCTGCCGCGAGTATCTATTGAACAGTGAAGCTTTGTACCAGGAGCCAGCAAGCCAGACACACCATTCAGATACAGCTCAGAGCCAAGAGCAGGAAACAGAGACCAAACAAACAAAGTGGCCCAATCAGTTTCTTCGCATCTATGTGTGCTACCTGTGGACCCATGTTGATCCCTAGTCATGGATCTCAATCCATCCCACAGGATACAATTCTGTCCAAAGAAATTTCAGTAGCACTGTCATTATAATCACTGATTCACTGTCATTACAGTATAATCACTATAGTATAATCACTAATCCTGAAACTATAATCACAAATCACTGCTATTATAATCACTAATCACTAATCACTGTCATTATAATCCCTAATCACTAACCACTGCATTATAATCCCAAAACACTGCCATTATAATCTGGAATGAATAATCACTGCATTATAATCCCAAAACACTGTCATTGAACTCACTAGCCACTGCCATTAGAAACACTAATCACTATCCACTGTCATTATAATCAGTAATCACTGTCATTGTAATCACTAATCATTCATTAATTCTCTGTTCATTAATTTAGAACAATATTTGACAGAGCCTAAGTGAAAATCAAGGGAAAACTGTACAACATTAGGCATTTATCTGAAAGAAATTGCCTAAATTAAGAGACATTTTTATCAACTTACAAAACAAAATAAGATATACTTTACAGTCAGCGGGAATTATATTGGTTCCTAGAACACAAGCAATTTTCATCTAATTTCTAATCATTTGTTGTAGCTTCTAAACCCTTGTGGCATGGATAGCACTATAGAGGACCCTAGGATTGCATAGTTGCAATAAACACTGCATGAAGTACTGTGTACCACTGAGGTTATTTTTTAAATGGTTCATTTTAGTTTGCTGTACTGATTCAGAGTATCCCTGTCCGTCTGCCATGATTACTGTACTGCCATGATAACTGCCAATTAAACTCTTTAATTTGAGAGAGCCATTTTAAAAAAAAGGGGGAAAAAAAACTTAATTGCATGGCAAATCACTTACTTTTCCTTTATGCTTCATATTTGACTTGAGATTTGCTAAGACTGCTGTTTGGATAGCAGTTGAGAAACTTTATTCATCCATGAGGTGATGGAAAGTGTCACATTAATTAACACTGTTCAGTTTACATTGTTACTACAATACTATAAGGCTCTATAAAATTTGCCAGGCAGCTAGACAAGAACCTAATGTGAGAAAGAAACATGAATATTAAAAACCAAGCATTAATCCTCATTCTCCATTCTTCTTTGTCAAAGCAGACAGATTGATGCTGTAGAAAATCAGATTATGGGTTAAGGCTTTGAAGTATTCTTCATTCAGTGTCATAACATTATCAGAATGATATAGAGACTCTGTTCAAATTTTGCTTAATAGTTTTAAAAGTGCACAGCATGTTTAATTGCATATATCAAGAGATAAAAAAGAAGTTACTGCTAGTATTTATTAAATAAACCTCTAATTGCTGTAGCCAATTGCAAATTAAAGTGATTTACTGTATGTCAAGGGCTGTTAAATGTTGACACCAAAAATATGATCAATAAAGAAAAACATATTATCAGGTTCACCTTTTGTTTGTGGCATAAAGAATTATATACTGTGAAGATTATATGTATCTGACCATCTGTGAGACACACAACAGTAAACTTGTTTCTCTTATACTCTTATAGTTGATCATTGATTCTACACTTGGGGCGGCACAGATGGTGCAGTGGGTAGCACTGGCGCCTCACAGCAAGAAGGTCCTGGGTTCGAATCCCGGTCGGCCAGGGCCCCTCTGTGCGGAGTTTGCATGTTCTCCCCGTGTTTGCGTGGGTTTCCTCCGGGTACTCCGGTTTCCTCCCACAGTCCAAAGACATGCAGGCTGATTGGAGAGTCTAAATTGCCCGTAGGTATGAGTGTGTGAGTGAATGGTGTGTGTGCCCTGCGATGGACTGGCGACCTGTCCAGGGTGTATTCCTGCCTTTTGCCCAATGTATGCTGGGATAGGCTCCAGCCCCCCTGCGACCCTGTTCAGGATAAGCAGGTTCAGATAATGGATGGATGGATGGATGTTCACACTTGCGAGTGTTCTGACACTCCTGTTTGTAGTGCTGTTCTACAGCCTCTCTGTTAACAGAAGACCAAGCTTGGACTGGTGGCTTTGGAGTGAGAGAACTGTTAAAACAGCCAGAGGGAAAATGAAAGCCAAGAGCATTGTGTCAAATGTGACCCGAGGACATTCATTTCACAGGATACGAAAAGAAGTAAGCTTTTGCACAAGCTAGAGCACAATAAGCGTTATTCCCTCCAAATCAGCAGGATGAAGAACACAACTTACTCAATATTATGAGTATGCTGTATATGTATAGGGACTGTGAACTGAAGTGTGTGTGTGTGTGTGTGTGTGTTTGTGTGTGTGTGTGTGTGTGCATGTGTATGCGTGTGCATATGTGTGTGTGCATGCATTTGTGATGGCACATATGCCTGTACACATATGACATATTATCATTGTTTTTCCAACCACACAAAATTAATTTCTGAGCAGTGAACACGAAAGGCAATAAAGGCTTATTAAAATTGCATAAGCTCCAGAATGACTGATTTAAATTTGATCTGCCCTGCTGTTAATGTTATATTATATGCATAGAACAGCAGTTACAGTGGAAGCAGTTATTCATGAAGGTCATGGTGAACCACACAGCAGCCCATAGACACAAAGGCACCCAGATGGCATGTGTACCTTCATCAGGACTTTCCTTTCAAGAGATCTGAAGTAAATAGTCGAAACTGAGGTTAAAACTGAGCATTTTTAATTCAAAGCAACCAGCCAATAATCTGAATGAAATGAAAAGAATAGTTTTAAACAAATTTGGACAAAAGATACAACCTACTTGCATAAATGTAACAACATTTATTTTTAAAATAGTAAAATTCTGGATATTTATGTATTTAGTACGTTTTTTAAATTGACTTCAAAATACTGTGGCGAAAAGTAGCATTTTTTTTAACAAAAATGGCCAATCACTATATTCACAGTGTCTTTCATACATTTTTACATTTCTAAAATGCATGCTCAAATGCTGGCTACTTATTGTAAAATAAAAGAATGAATTGTTATAAAGCAGATGTGTTAAGTCCTTTTGGGATATTTTGCATTTTAAAGCAATTTCATACAGCTGTAAGAACCACTGCATGCTTCATGCATATTCATTAAAATGGACCTTAATACTGCCCCAAAGGGCTATGAGCCTACAAGAAAGAAAAAAAAAACCTATTAAGAATTTAATTGCATGTCCATTTCTGTATTTTCATGTTTTTTATAAATTGAAATGAAAATCTAAATAAAGTTAATAAAGAAATTTTTTAAAACAATGAACTTTCAATAAACATATTCTCCAGGTTAATACAAAGTCTCCAGTGAAGATCAGCCCTTGAATGCCATACAAGGTCTAAACACATGCATACGAACACCACAGATAAGTTATATACAGGATATCCGACTACAGTCTTGTAGCACTGCAGCATTGATGAGCATAACTCAGTGAAGCAGATGGATCCAATAACGCAACAGGGACAGAAATGCCAAAGAGCTGAACTGTCACGTATCTGGCTGAACTGGCTGTATCACTGTCACGATTGGTCAGCAGTGTAGAGTCCTTTTTAAATACCCGTCTTTAGCTTGACATTATTTAGATTCACAGCTCCTGTGACGTGCAGTGCAAGCTGAAACCATAGCAGGAAGGCCCAGGAGTGCCTAGTTCCAGGGGATGTCCACCATTGTCACTGTGATTCATATAAGGCCTTTGTCTCACTTTAATGGCTTCATGTTCCCTGGGTCAAGGCACACTGTCCCCAGGGCCAGGCCCCTGGCTGGAGAGGGTCAAGTCTGGGTAGACCTCCAGCAGATGGTGACGAAGTCTGCCACTCGCATATGAAGGAAAAAACTCTTTCCTTAAAAAACACTGATGTACTGCCTAATCACTGGTCCTTTGCCGCCTTCTTAAAATGAATCGTCCATCTGGCAGCTTATATTCGATGTGACTTATTTCTAGATGGTGTTCATCTCCAACTGGTTGTGCAACTTCACCCCCTGCCCCACCAAAGAAAACTTAACAAACTTTTATTGCTACAACTGGTGTGATGTCTGGTAACTTGGCAAAGAACAGCAAGTGGTATTTGGGGTCGAGGAGACTCGACTTTGGGACTACTGATGATCCCCTTAACGGTTGGACTCACAGTTTTGACTCTGGCAAACCACCTACCCTGACAGCTTTATCAAAGGCAACTGCTAGAACTGTTCAGTCAGCCAGCTCCATTTTATGTAAAATAGAACTCCAGGCAGCTTGGAGGATCAGTAACTTTTCCAAGTGACAAGAAGAAATGTGTCCTCTCAAACTACAGGATGCTCCAGCTATGCTATTGACACATTCAAAGCAATTGATGTTGCTTGTTTTACAAGAGCGTATCCTTGCTCTCACTGATGCTTGTTTGAATTTTAAGTGCACAATTGTTTTAATGCAAATTAAACCACTGGGGTAATCGACATTTAAAAGTGAGATTAACCACAGTACAGCAGTTGAAGTGAGAGATCATAAAGAACTGGATATATTAAACATTACATTGTATTTTTACATCAAGTGGCAAAAAATAAATTTTAACTGTTGATAAAAAATACATTTTATGAAGATAAAAGGCTTTTATGTGACACCAACAATAGCAATAGCATAGGCTGTTGCATAAAAAGAGACAGAAGTAGTAATTGAAAGCATATTCAGTACATCATTTTCACCTCCACCTTCTACCTGCCTCTACGAACAGAAGGTACATCCAACTCCCTTAGGATTATGACCTGAGAGATGTCAACCCCACAGTGCCCTACAACCCTACATGCACACACACGAGCACGCGCACGCATTCACACACATACACACACACACGAACACATTCACACACACATAATGTACATAAATACACACACACCACAAAGACAAGCATGCACATTCACAAACACACACACAGACATGTGCGCACACACATACACGCAAGCACACACACACCAGCTCAACTTCCAGCAGCTCAGCCAGACCCAGGAGACTTCAAGTAAGAGACGCCTCAATCGCCGCTCCCTCCCTAGCACACACTCTGCCTGAAAACTTAGCTAGGCCCTACAACCGGGGTGATGCATTATTGATGCCGGAGACACAGATCCCACTTAGAGGAAACAAAAACACATCTCCCAGTGCTGTGACACGGGCAAGAACAGTCGGCACCCCAGGAACGCACGCGGTCGTCCGAGGCGAGGACGGGCTGAGCCCTCATCCATCACGGGCACTTACCCTGCTTCAGATAGACTCCTGAGCAGGGGAAAATCAAGTTAAGGATGGCTAGAGATACCTACCACATGATTGATCACTCGCTGTGGCCCCCTCCTGGCCTGATTAAAAACCAACGCCTTTCGGAGCAGAATTGTTGAAACCGGAGCTGCTTTTAGACAGGCAGCACACAGGCCTCATGCAGAGCAGAGCTTTGTACTTCTGCGCTGCTATAAATTAGCCAGATGCATGATTGGATTTGTCTGAATTCTGATGGCTCAGCTGGGGCCTAGTTAATGTTTTGGTTTGTTAAAGCAGTCATGCAACAAAGTTTGCTTCCTAATTACAAAGATTTGTTCCCAATGTCAGCAGCAACTGTGGGTACAAAAAGAAGCATACATTGAAAAGATTGGCTTCTGAATAGTTCACAATGTGTGTGTGTGTGTGTGTGTGTGTGTGTGTGTGTGTGTGTGTGTGTGTGTGTATGTGGGTTTGTATAGATGCAAAGACCATTAACTGCAACATAATGAGTCAGAGATTGCGATTCGTTGGTTGCTCAAGGAACATTCATCCAAGGGTCTAACTATTACCCAATATTTTCTCAGGCTTCTTGTAATTGTGCCACAATGCAATGTTTTAATGCAGCCACAGTATTAAAATAATCTTTTAACTGATTTAGACCTGAGCTGGGGGTAAAACAACGACATATCCACAAAAGCCAGTTGCCACAAAATAAGACAGCTGACCTTCATGAAATAATCCTCCTGAAAGAACACAAAATCACATCTGATGGACAAAGTGCCTTAATGTAGAAGGGATTTTCATGTCTGTTTGTTTGAGTCTTTGCTGGTTTTGCCTCCATGGAGTTTCATGCCAAGCTAAGCGTATATCTGGTAGAAAAGCTAACAGTCTCATCTGAAATATCTAATGAGTGTATGGCTTGTCCTCAGGCAAGTGCTACACCAGTGAGAGTGTTAAACCACTTGACTAAAAATAACCGTGCGTCGATCAGCGAAATGCTGTCTGCTGGAATCCTTCTGAATAAAATGAAAACAGTCATTTTCCTGAGAAATGTGACAAAGTAAATTTGATGTTTTTACAGCCACCAGGTATGCTTCCATTATAAAATGACCTAGTTGCCGTGGAACCTGCAGACATGCTAAGTCTCTTGTAATCCCAATATAACATCCACACATAACTCCCGACTACTTATCGTCCATTAATTAAAGCTTCTCAGGGCTACAAAAATGACATGGAATTACTGGGATTGTCATCAAACCCTATTCAGAATCCAAGTAATTGTTTCACTCGCAAATGACCCATCGGCAATGATTAACAAGAGCCACTTAACCTCCAGACATTGCTCAACTGAATAACTGGCTCTGACTCAAAGCCTGAGTTCCCATTGTTCAGAAGTGAAAGGGGAGAAAAAGAAAGACGATGAAGCGTTGAGTGCTAAGCTGTCCGGGTGAGAACACGCTAGCTCTTTCTTACAGCCCTGCATTGGGGAATGTGCTACAGTATAGCTAGCTGTCATTTCAAGGTTGCCATCAGAGGCTTTCACCATCTGACCACCGCACTCTGGAGGTAGGGCCATGCTGGTAGCGGGGGAGCCCTGGGGGAGTTGGGGGTAGATCCAGATGGCCCAGGCAGCCCTCATCTGGAGGCGCCGTTGTAAAGTGTGCCCCCGCCTATCAGCTCAGTGATGAAACCTACTTGAGGAGCTCTCATCAGCAGCAACAGGAACTCATCCATAGGCTTATTGTTGCTACTATAAACATGTCACAATGCTGCTGGATTTGTAATATAATGTGCTTGCATAGACATGGTATGCACATATGTCGTTGGGCTCATTTAGTCTAGCATTGCAGCTGCTCACAGTATGTCACTGTGGAAATAGTGCAGTTGAATTTGACGCATTACAGTGTAACGCATAAATGTGACCTGCTCTATCAAAACTAATCAAAAGAGGAGACTGTATCCAAGTTATCTCTCTACTCGAGATATCAAGGAAGTTGTGTTCTGTTTTTGAACCATTTTGAACATTTATACATAAACATCATCTACCAAATGCCATTAATGTAATCTAACATCGATTTACGTTAAATTGGCTGTCGCGACTTATTTCTGGTTATGATAGAGCGGGTCATGAATATGAAAATGTCCCTTGGTCATTCAACAGAGATCAAATGTACTCTATCAGCATACAATATGCACTACCAGAGATAATTTAACATACAGTAGTGATATTTTACTGTCAACAGACAACGGGCTGCAGTTGTTGGAACATTCATTGGTGTATTACAGTAAGTAAGTATAGCATTACTATACTTTATCTAAGAGAACCAAAGGAAGTAGAAAGCTTAGCCCACCCACTTTACCTTTTAGTGCTGAGCATTGGGGTAGCCTCTGTGGCCTTTTGTCTGGATCTTTGCAAAGCTCTTAAAAAAGATCAAAAAATGTTTATAGAGGCAGACGCATGTGGCTGCTAAGATTGGGTTGCCTTTGACCTCAGACAATCGACTGTGATCGTCAAAGGTAATGCAACTCAACCCTATCAACAGCTGAAGATGGCAGAGATCACCTGACACATGAGGGTTGGGTGTGATTGAGGGCCAGCAGGCCAGAAGCCATAGGGGTACCATCTACTGTATTCCTCTGTGAAAGCCTTTGTCTGGCCCTGTATTGGGTTGCCTTGTCTCATGTCAGCTTAAGCAACCTCCATAACAGGTAGGGTTAGAACTATGACTGTATTCAGTTAAAACAAGGTTGTTGTCAAGGATGGATAACCATGGGGGCAGCAAATGGAGGCAATAGTACTTATGGTTCTTAATTTCCTGAGCACAATAAATTGGTTCTTGACATCCAACTAGTTTGAGAAATTATCCCTTGCTAATTAAATGCATTTAGCTTAATAGACTATTTACATTGGCTTGTGAGTCCAAAGTAGGACAGTGATAGAATGAAAGAGTGATTTGGGAACTACATCCGTGATGCATCATCGGTCAACTGAGCACTGATGTTATGACCATTTATCCACAATATGCCTGGTGCTGCTTTCTTATGTCCAAATTTTGGTTATCATTTCCACGCTGTAAAATGTTCTCACAAGTGGCATTCCGACCTGCCGTGATGATTTTGTGTCAGCAGTAACACAACTGTCAAAAGGCATCAACAGAAAGGAGATCAACGCAGATGTTGCCGCTTGGAAACCAGTGTCAGAACTGTGATTGGTGCAAAGGCCAGTGTCTCTATTTGGCTCCATGAGCACTGTTTGCATTGGATACACCTGCTGGGATTAGGGCGCTGCTCAACATGGGAAAACATGGCCAATTTAGTGGGTCCATTTTAAACCCCGAGCATTAATCAAGCGCATTCCGCTTTGGAGGAATTTTTATAAAGTGTATCCAGTTTCTGTCTCCTCGGTTGCTTGCTCTGTTTGGAGTTAATGTGTTCTCCTTCTGGGAGAAGCCATGTCTCCGGCAGATGTCTGGAGGTTTCACTCAACCTGTTATAATGGTAGAAGTTTCATTTTTGTTAATCCTGATATTTCTTTGCCTGACACTTTTATGGAAGCCTAGGCAGAAAATGATGGAATTGGCATTATGGAGAAAGGGAACAGCGCGTCAGTTGCATAAGGCACACATGAAGGGGATTATCTTTCACTCTTAGTGCTGTTTGTAATGGTGGTCTGCCTTAACACAGAGGGCCAACATGTTTATGGAATGTTTTTTTTTTACTCTTTTTTATATTTTGCTGACCTAACTCATTTCCATTACTATGTTTCAACTCATTATATAATTATTTACTTTATTATTTAAGCAAAATATTTGCATGGGGGGTTATAACCAAACTGAAATTGGTTTGAATGTATGGTCATAGCTTTTTCAGTTATGACTTTATTCCTGGTCTTTCTGCATTCCTTAATATTTTTTGTGTGTGTAATTAATGCACTACTACTACTACTACTACTACTGCTATATTTAGAATAATTACTGTATTTGACTCTATGTTAAAAGTGATAAGCAAACTATACTCATGCATTAGACTGAGCCTAAGCATTGTGTGAACCAGGCAGCATGACTTATGAGTGGCAAAAAAATTATCACCTGCAGTATCATCCATTTACGCTCTCTGGCTGTAAGGAGATAATTAGCCTTGACATAGCTTTTATGCTAATGATTAAGTAACAAGCTCTTCCCTAGGAACTACATTCAACACAGTTTTTCTGACTTGCCATGTTTCTCGATTATGTTTGTTTTCTATAGGGGGTTGTTCTAGTCTTGCTTAATACATTCCATCAGTGCTTTTAAATTTCAGACCACTAAAGCATAAGATTAAAGAGGCGCCAGGTGAAAAAGGTTCCCTTTCATCTCATTCACTTTTACTAGCTTTTCATTTTCATCAACACAAACATTCCAGATGGGCAACCAATCAGGAATAGCTTACATCCGATTTGCACTTGTGATGTAGCAGGTCTCTGTTGCATATCCAGCAGGGATCAGTCATTTTGAGTGATTTGACCTCTCCTGTAATGTGAGACAATGTTGTGTGGTGGCATTCAGGAACTTTCATCTTGATAGTCAAAACCTTTCACTGGCAGGAGCTCAACGTGTCACGCTACCATTGTGGATCTCAGAAAAAGTAAACATGCTAAAAGGAACAAATTAAAACATGTAAACTGAAATATGTATACGATGCATCATTGATTCTTTGGGATCATATGTATCCATGTTTCATGTAAGAAAAATAGAAGTACTTAATTGGCACTCTCTTCTATCCTAACTTGCTTCACTAACAAGATTTTAATTGTCTCAAAGCACAACAGACAACTAAAAAATGTACATAAGAAATTTTTGTTTGAAATCGAAATGGCCTGTGAGACAAGTAAATATATAGCCTGATATAATATTTGCCATGTCATAAAGTATTTTTACATGACTATTATTACCCGTTTTTATTTTATTTGTGAGCCTATTGGCTTAAACAAGACATGCAATCTCTTCTACAGTATATGGGTAAATGTACTTGGATAAATACATCGGACTTGTGTCAGTCATATAAAGAATCTCTGTAGAGACTAATTATTGGTCAACAAGAACAGCTATGATTGCCTGCATTAAAACAAATCAATTCAATTGTATTTTACTTTTAAATGACTATTGTTTATTGGAAAATTCACTGAAATTCAACAGACATCTGATCTAAACTGAATTTGGTTCTTGGTTTGCATAGTTACCTTGCACTAGTTTGTTAGTTACATGTACCATACACTCAGTGGTCAGGGAATGTTGTTTTTTAGCCAAGGCTGGTACTGTTGCTTATAATTGTTACCTCACCTTGTATTTTAAGTTGGCCTGTAAAAAGCACTGCTAAAGGAATATAGCGTAATGTAATGTAAGGATGTGCTAGTGGCACTATCTGACGTTTGGTAATAAAATGATGTGTGTTTATTTACCACGGTCAACTGTAAAATGGTGGTAGCCAGCTGGCTTAGCGTTACTGTTGAAATGATTCTTCATGGTTTTTAATCAATCATCAGTGACATCCTGCCCTGCTTTTTCCAGGTTCAGAGGAGGTGAGGCATTTATGTCAACATTTCTTAAGAAAACACAGCGCATGCATAGCAATAAGAAGGGAGACGCCACCCTAACGCCACCACGCAGAGCTTTCATTCAGTTGCATCTTCAAGGGCTTTATGAAAAGGGTAATTCACAGTATGTAAAAAAAAAATAAAAAAAACTTTTAACAGCAAGGATGCTTCATGAAGCTAATTAAAATCCCAATTACACAGTAAAATGTTCAGTGCTAAATCAACTCTTACAAAATACATATGGTCCCAATTGGACCCATACTGTATGTACTCTGTTAGAGGTGAATGAACACTGGACATTTCTACTGTGTAATTGGGGTTTTAATTAGTTTCATGGATCATCCTTGCTGTTAAAGCCCTTTTTATATAGCTTACCATGAGTTTCCCCTTTAGAGAAGCATACTGATGATCCACTACAAAAGGGCCCTGACTGCTAAACTGTGGACAGCTCATAATCACATTTTCACATTAGACCAATGAGCATATTAAAAGACTGACCATCTCAATTTGACCAATTGCACGGACAGCCATCATATCATGCAGGAATAGTTATTAAATTCGGTCTCAATGTCCACTTAGGTGGAGGAAGATTCTTTCATTAAATCATTGCTGTTTTCAAATTATGCTCAGGCCTCAGGGTTTTAAACTCAAATTAAATGAAATTATATTGCCATGGCTTATTTTATATGTGACTAAACAGTATTGTTGTGGTCTTCTTCAGCAGCAATGCATTTCTGTGCTGTTTTACAGGGAGTTTTTTTAATGTATGTAACACTGAACTCTGTTTCTCAGAGCATCTGACTGAAAGAGATGACAGATATGACAGAGAAATTGAACATTTTTCACATTATTGGCAAAGTTGCCAGATTGTCTGTCTGTCAAGGGTTAATGGTGCTGGTTTTTTTACATCAGCAACTTGGAAAACAATTATTCATTATCTGGTTTGTCCCATTTCTGTGTGAAAACATGCTTCCATACAGTATGTGTCTGGCTTCTGCAGCCAACCAAGATAACATGTTTGTATTTAGCGAAGATATTTAAAAATGCAAAAAAAGAGTGCCCACGTGTGTTAACTACCACGTGTGTTAAGTACCATCTCATAGTTCCATCTCCATAGTCCATGCCCACTCACTGGATTCTGACATGACCCAGATGCATTGAGAAAAAGTTGTGTTTCTGTGTTTGCTTTGCTGTCAAAGTAATCCATTTCCCCCCTGCAGCATCTTTCCTCCTCTGCAAGGCACGCTTGATAAATCCAGACAGAACATTGAGTTATGAATAAAATCTCTTTTGTTGAGCCTCACAGAAATTTCATTGCACTCCGATCCCCCATTAGATTAGAGAGGACGGCACTGACATTGAAATGATTTCATTTGGTGGGAGAATATAAATTGAAGCATTATGTCAAAGGTCTCTGGAGGAAATAGGAATAAGCAGAAAAAGATTATGCCGATAAGCAGGTTACGGACTCTGCGGATGTGGATTGGCAGAGACAGTTCTATTTTGGCTCTGGAGTGCCAGTGAGACTGAGGTGTCAGTGTTTATTCTCTGGTTATGTCCCCTTATGATTGAAAATTTCAGTGTCATTCCTGATCATTTTATGCAGGGGCATGTCTGGAACTGAAAGGAAATGATCAATGTGACAGAAACAGCCAGCCTGTCATAAAGTTACAGGTTACATCTCCAAATGTCACCGGAAGATAGAAAGTGAAACTGGTGCAAATTAAATCCAATTTCAATGTGTTTGGAATATAATTTTTAGCAATATATGCATGTGATTATGCACTATCCTGCGTAACACCATTATTTAGACCATTCCTACAATTCTTGAAAAAAAAGATTTAAAAAAAAGTTCCGGGTTTGGATTTGTTGACATTCCATAGTTGTTTTACATAGGCTTTCAAGAAGTTCATTATTGTTCCACACTTGTAGTGTTGAATGTGAAATAAAAACAACATATTTCTGCCATTTTCTCCTTTGGTGCCCTAGATTATTTCCTCACAGCATAAAATATAACGAAAAAAGTATCTATTTTTCCTCAGTTTACCTTTAAAAAGATAAGGATTATATATTGCAATTAAGCTAACCTAATTTTTTTTTTTAACTAAGTAACAACAAATATGCACAATTCAAAGCATTACGACAGCAAAAGCAGGAGGTTTCTGGAGTAGAAGTCCTCCACTTGACCAGGGCCCTGCAGGGATCCAGGTAAATGGCTAAGGGAGATATGGGTATCTGGCTGTGGGAGACTTGTGGATTTAGAGTGCAGGAAGAGAGCCCACAGGCCCCCATGCAATGAAAGGATGAGTTTTCATGTGTGATAGGCTTACTGTGTTTTATTTAAACCCTCATCAAGTAGGCATAATGGAACCCCTGCTATATCTTAACCTGTCAACCTTGCTATCAGTATAACAACTGCACATTACAGAGTACTGGGGCTTACTTACTGAGACGTTTTTTTTCTTTTGAACTGGACTGAAGGAATGCAATTTCCCTGTCCTGCATCATTACAAGGTTTTGGAGCCTTGCACCTTTTTTTAGCTTGTTCTGAGTTCCTTTTTTCTTTTCATGTAGTATAATTGCAAATGAGCAATAGCAACACTGTGACTTGCAATATGTTTTTCAAACATACAGGGAGCAGTCCAAGCTCAGTGGCTCACGACTGCACATGGTCCAGCGCAGTCAGGGTAATGTATCCATACTGTAACTGTCCAATGAGTACACATCACTGCAGATTAAATATTTTATGCAGACTGAATTGTCCACATCAGAACTATGACAGGGGAAAATAATACTGTCCATCTCCATTAGTAAAAGACTGCATTACTCTAAAGACTACTTCGAATGAACATCCTTTCTGTCTGCCCAAATCCTGTAGTTTTATCCACTCATCATCAACTTGCATCAGCTTGTTCTATCTGCTGCCTGTCCGTGTCTTGCTTCAGATAATGCATGCCGTATCATTCATTACCCGCCTACAGATAGCTCCGGCTTCAGAAGATCACGAGGATCAGCTAATTGTACGTATGATAGCAGGTGATGTGAACATTAGTTTGATATAAAGTATTTTTATAAAAATGTCATGCACATGTATGCACATTCTAATGAGGGAAAAGGAAGAATGTCAGAGAAATGATGTATGATGCCTTATAACATCTGTTCATTATGATTAATAAACTTGTGTGCATCATCCTCAAAGAGATGGAAAATATAATTACCTGCCGGAAACAATGCTAGCGTTGTGCGCTGGAGATACAACAGTGAGAGCATAGTGGCGAGGTGTGTTTACCCAGAGAGACGCCTGAATTGTGTCAAGTGTCAATTTCCAAAATTCAAAGTTTTATTTTGCACAAATATCTGGATCAATCTAATTAATACATTAGGACCAAAAGCACTTTTTGAGTTTTTAATCAATTAGGTTTATGA